>NC_048300.1:37656720-37709599 GCF_013100865.1 Trachemys scripta elegans
CAGCCGTGTTAGTCTGTATCCGCAAAAAGAAGAACAGGAGTACTTGTGGCACCTTAGAGACTAACAAATTTATTAGAGCATAAGCTTTCGTGGACTACAGCCCACTTGCATCCGAAGAAGTGGGCTGTAGTCCACGAAAGCTTATGCTCTAATAAATTTGTTAGTCTCTAAGGTGCCACAAGTACTCCTGTTCTTTTCACCTGAGATCAGGGACCCTTTGTGCTATGCACTGTACATAAACAGCATGAGAAAGAGTCCTTCCTCTGACAACGAGGAGTCCTTGTGGCACCTTATAGACTAACAAATGTATTTGGGAATAAGCTTTCGTGGGCTAGAACCCACTTCATCAGATGCATGGAGTAGAAAATACCTCTGTTATTGAGTGACCAGACCTAAAAGTGGCAATTCTTCAACAAAAAAACTTCAAAACCAGACTCCAACATGAAACTGCAGAACTGGAATTAATTTGCAAACTGGACACCATCAATTTAGGCCTGAATAAAGACTGGGGTCATTACAAAACCTAATTTCCCCCATACTAATTTCCACCTACTGTTACACCTTCTTGTCAACTGTTTGAAATGGGCCACTCTCATTACCACTACAAAAGTTATTTTTCCTCCCTTGGTATCCTACTGTTAATTGAATTGTCTCGTTAGACTGACCTCCCACTTGATATGGCAACTCCCATCTTTTCATGTGCTGTGTATTATACCTGCTTCTGTATTTTCCACTCCATGCATCTGATGAAGTGGGTTCTAGTCCAGGAAAGCTTGTGCCCAACTAAATTTTAGTCTCTAAGGTGCCACAAGGACTCCTCTTTGTTTTTGTTGATACAGACTAACACGGCTACCTGTCTGAAACCTGTCTCCCTGCTCTGAAGAACTTATGGTCTAAATAGACAAGACTGACAAAGGGCGAGGGGAAAGGGAAGCTCAGAGAAGTTGGCATGTGCAGTTTAAATGTTGAGGTAATAGAGGCCCTGATACACAAAGGGACTGAGGTGTTATGATTCTGAGCATCGGAACACCTACATTTGCCCAGAAAATCACTGGAACAATACTGCAATCCACAAAGCCTGAGTTAAGCATGTAGGCTTCCTATAAAATGAATGGGAAGAAATGGGCACCTAAGAATTCAATCCACAAAAGCCAGCATGCTAGATGGGAAACCACGTAAGCTAACCAATGGGAAATGCCAACCAGAAAGTGTGCCCCAAGCTGTGCCCCTCTCACAGAGTGAAGCTTTTAAGTCCAGGGAGGCACCTATCTCTCTGCTTATGATCCACAACCAGCTCCTCTCCTGGTAGCTTTGTTGCCTAAGTTTGTTTCTTGTGAGAATAAGTAAAGGCACCTGCCTCATTCTACAGTAAATGGCTGGAGAAGAAGTGCTGTTATTTCCAGTGCCCATCCATAAATTTTAGCCCAGTGGATATAGCACACCCATTGGATGGAGGAGAGACAGTCAATTCTACTCTCTGTCTGCTAGGGAGGAAGGATTTGAATAGGGGTCTCCCATATGTCTTAGGAGAGTGCTCTACCCATTTGTTCAGCAGAGTGATGTAAACTTCATTATGATTGCATCATCCATGACTTCTAGGAATAACACGATGCAATTCATATCATGTATGACGCAATACCAGCTTCAGATTGCATCATTCATTGTTTTGCCTAAAAAGCAAGAACTGTCCAAACCCAGTGATAGATTTATTCATAGATCCAGTCAAAGATGTATTTTAGTCATTTCTGGTTTAAATTGAGATCCCTTCCCTTTATAACTCACTTATCCTCCGCCATTCCCAAGTCAAGGGTCGTATATACTGACCCAATATCATATCTTGAAAACTAGAGCCAATCAACAATTTGAAGCATCATTTTCGTTCTCAGTGACCCAGAATTAGTAAAGTTTGACTACATTTATTTCAGAAGCATTTTGGCTGTAGAGCAGTGTAATTAAAGAGTCATTGGTGGTGAGGATTCTGTAGTCTGGTGGTTTGGCACCCATTGAGGTGGTGGAAGACCCGAGATACAGCCCCTCCTGCTTCAGTGGCACTTTGTGATTCCTGTGATATCCTGTAAAACTGGAAATATTTTCTGTACATTTATTTTCACTATTTGTAGCTGTTTTTAAAAACTGCTGGAAATAAAAGTACAGGACATAATTCACCCCATTGTGGTGGGCCAATGCACAGTCTTCTACAGCACTTAAATCCTATTAAACCCCATGTTAACAATATTGTCTAACTCATGGTCTTTGACCTTGTGAGGTTGATGCCAAAAAAATTGAAATTTATTTAAAAAATTATCTTGTGCTTTTGCTCTTTTTTAACCTCCCCCCCCCCCCCCGCCACCCACCATTGCATTTTGTGTAGTTCCAGCAGTTCTTCATTTCTCTCTCCTAGGCCTGGAGGGGACAGCTGCAGTGGGATCCTTCTCTTCTCTCCCTGCTCAAAGTTAGGGGCAGAGGCAGGGAGTGCCAATGATCCTTCACCTCTATTTTCCTCCTTTTCATGTCTGGTGTTGTAGGGATGGAGAGGGGAGGGGGCAACAGAGCAGACAGAGAAGGGAGCTGAGCCATTCTGAACTGAACGGCTCTTTCTGCTCACTCCTTTCCCCTTCCCCTTCCCCTCCTGTGAGAATGGTGTTGGCTTCACCCTCCGACTGCCCAAAAAGTCCTCTGAGTTCCTGAGGAGAAGCTCTGTTACAGTAGTTGGCCAGAGGACCAGACCACTCAAGACCCCTCTGTGGTTAGCTGGAAGCTTGCAGGGGGCACCAGGGATTAGAAAAGGACTGTGATACCATACCCTGCCACTTGGAGATGGACTTGTGCTGACTTCTCCCTCAGCTAGTCTTTTTTTTTATTTTTATTTTTTATTTTAGCCTTCAGATTTCAGGGTGCTCAGCAGGCCAGCCTATGTCTGCCCTGCTAGGAGGTTGGAGGCAGCCTTTATGGTTGTTTCTTTCTCACAGTTCATCCTCAGTTGGGTGGGGAGAGAGGAACCTTGCCTTGCTCTCTCTGCAAGGTTCCTGGACCTGGCCTCTTAAAGATATAGGGACAGGATTTCCTTCCAGGTATCATTCATTCCCGGGGCCTCTTCCTCTCGATCCATAAGTGCTTCCCCCTTATGTGTTTCTATCTTGATTGATCTATCTAGATAGGGCCTTTCAAACCCTTAGGATCAGGTCATGTGGTGGGGTGGGCTGGGCTGACCACAAGGCCCTACTACCCTTAAGGGCAGACTACCCTGTCATAATCCCCCAAAACTATGCTCAGACAGGGAATCAATATAATAGAATCATAGAACTGTAGGGCTGGAAGAGACCTCAAGAAGTCAAGTCCAGCCCCCTGCACTGAGGCAGGACCAAGTATACCTAGACCATCCCCCATAGGTGTTGGTCTAAGCTGTTGTTAAAACCCTCCAGTGATGGGGATTCCACAACCTCCCTTGGAAGCCTATTCCAGAGCGTAATTAGCCTGATAGTTAGAAAGTTTTTCCTAATATCTAACCCATAGGCGCCAACTTCTCCTGGCGCAGGTGGATGCTTGACCCCCCACCCAGCCCCAGGCCCCACCCCGACTCCACCCCTGCCCTGCCCCGCCCCATTCTAACCCCTTCCCCAAAATCCCCACCTCAACTCAGCCCCCTCCCTGCCTCTATTGGACTTCTTCCCCTAATCCCCGCCCCAGCCCCGCCTCTTCCCTGCCTCCTCTTCTGAGCACGTGGTGTTCCTGCTCCTCCCCCTCCCTCCCACAGCTTGTTACGCCACAAAACAGCTGTTTCACAGCAGCAAGCACTGGGAGGAGAAGTGGGGACATGGCACGCTCAGGGGAGGAGGAGGTGACCTGGGGTGGGGTGGGGAGCTTGACTGGTGGTGGGTGCAGAGCCACCAATTTTTCCTTGTGGGTGCTCCAGCCCTGGATCACCCACAGAGTCGGCGCCTATGATCTAACCTAAATCTCCTTGGCTTCAGATTAAGCCCGTTACTTCTTGTCCCACCTCCAGTGGACATGGAGAACTATTGATCACAGTCCCCTTCATAACAGCCCTTAACATTAGCCTGGTTTATCAGGTCTCACCACCAGCCCAAAGCTCAGAGGGAGCAGTACAACCTCCTGAATTTCCAGAAACTCATTCTGTAAGCACTAGAGCTGGGCAAAATGTTCTTGATAACTAGTTTGTTCACTGAAGAATGAAGTTCGGGTCAACTGAAACTGTTTGAGAATTCCTGTTGAGTTTTGCAAATTAGTTTTGTCTGGGGAAAAAAATGGGAAAAATTATTTCTAAAAAAGTCAAAACATTTTGTTTCATCAGTTTAGAAACTAAAACATTTATAGACTTCTCATTTCAAAATAACAACACTTGGTTTAGAAATTTAACAAGATTTAACTTTAAAAAAAAAAGTGGGGTGGGGGGAGGAGAGGAGGCAGGAGGGAATAAAACTCTACCTGAAAATGAAGTGTATCAGAGTTTTTGGTTTTGGCCACTGAACTGAAAAAAATCAGTTACTCATCCAACTCTGGTAACACCATAGGTTTTCCATCCAAGTATTGTCCAGGCATAATTCTGTTTAGTTTATGAGGTCTGGTAAGATTCCTTCCTAATATGATAAGCCATGAACCAAGTTTGGGAACCCCTGTCATTGATGATAGTTAAATCCATCACCCTTTCCTTTTACATACATGAGAGGTAGATTCTTATCAAATATTAACTTTTTGTGTCTCCTGAAATGTATCTGAGGGAACATATCCCTCAGCTGGTATAATTTGGGGTCATAAGCGTGGTTTGACTTCTGTATTTGGAGAGGAGGCTCCAGTCAGGCCAATGAGGTTGCGCATGGAAGTGGGACAAATTCTATGCCTGCCCATAGGGGCAGCAACTTTAGCCATGATTCCAGGGGCTACTTAGGCAACTGAAAACGCTAGTGTTTTTGCAGATAACTTAGAAGTATCTGACAGGAGCACTATCTAATGTCTATATCAAGAAAGAAAATTAAATAAATATTTGACCCACTCAGCTCTAATAATAACATGTTCTGATATCTTGTGGCAAGTCACTTGAAGGACACTGGTTAGGTTTAAAACTATATTATATATATAGTTAATTAAGTAATATATATTCTTACTCAGATACTCTTACTAAAGCCAGAAGGGACCATTGTGATCATCTAGTCTGACCTACCGCACACTGCAGGCCACAGAACCTCACCCACTGACTCTTGCAATAGATCCCTAACTTCTGGCTGAACTACTCAAGTCCTCAAATCATGGTTTAAATACTTCAAGTTACAGAATCCACCATTTACACTAGTTTAAATCTGCAAGTGACTCCATAACCCATGCTGCAGAAGAAGGTGAAACCCACCCATGGTCTCTTCCAATCTGACCCGGGGAAAAATTTCTTCCTAACCCCAAATATGGTGATCAGTTAGACCCTGAGCAAGTGGGCAAGATCCACCAGGCAGATAGCTGGGAAAGAATTCTCTGAAGTAACTCAGAGCCCTCCACATCTAGTGTCCCATCTCCAGCTGTTGGGGATTTTTGCTACTGGCACTCACCAATGGGCCACAGGCCATTATAGGCGGTCTTGTCATATCATTTCCTCCATAAACTTATCAAGCTCAGACTTGAAGCCAGTTAGGTTTTTTGCCCCCTCTGCTCCTCTTGAGAGGCTGCTCCAGAACTTCACTCCTCTGATGGTTAGAAACCTTCACCTAATTTCAACTTGTTGATGGTCAATTTATATGTATTTGTTCTGGGGTCCACATTAATGCTTAACTTAAATAACTCCTCTCCCTCCCTGGTATTTATCTCCCTGATGTATTTATACAGAGTAATCACATCTCCCCTCAGCCTTCTATTGGTTCGACCAGCGGTTCTCAGACTGTGGGTCAGACCCCAAAGTGGTTCGCAACCGCATTTTAATGGGGTCTCCAGGGCTGGTGTTAGACTTGCAGGGCTCAAATTGGGAGCAGCACATCTCCTGTCCCCACTACAGAACTCATTGCATTGCACACTCAGGCTGCCTGCCCCGATGCAACACCCTGCCTTGCCCCCTCCGCCCAACTCTGCCTATGTTTGGGATAGCTCCATTGCCAACAATGGAACATTTACATAAGCTGAGTAACTGTCCTGAGGTCTAAAATGGTTCAAGCATTCAAACGTGAGGGAAGGGTTATTTGACCTGAACCTCTGAACCTCATATTTCCTTTCTCTCTCACACAATATGTTGGTTAGAGTTTAAAAAAAAAAAATCTATCAGTACAACTATATGAGTGAGATAAAAACAGCTCAATCAAAATTAATTTGTGTATCAGTATTGTATAGTGAACTGCATGCACAAGACTCATTTGTAAGCATCTCATGGATGAAACAATATGGAAATACAGCTCAAAATACTCAGTCTGACATATGTCACATGGCTTTAAAGAGATTTACTTACTTACAAGACACAGGATTCTGCCATCCTTCTTCACATAAGTAGTTATTACTCATGTGAGTGATCTCATTGACTTCTATGGAACTACTCAGATGAGTAATTATGAGCTCAATTCTGCCATAACAGCTAAAGTACCAGAGTCCATTTTGATTTTATTTAGAGTCAGTGATAGAAGGTTTCAAGAACATGGGAATGAGCCATGCTGTTCAGGTCTGGATTCTGATCCATTTCTGAACTTCCCCAAAGTCTAAGGACTGTTGTATCTGATGCTTTGCTTTGGCTCTGTCTTACAGAGATGGGATGAAGTCCTGAAGTGTAAGTATTGATTTTTTTCCAAGAAAAATGCAACCTCCCGTCCCACAATGTATTTAAATAAATACAACAATTATTACTGGGAATCAAGCTGCCAATCCCTCCTAGGTACCAAATGGCTCTCTCACCAGCTTCTCACACGAGCAGGATTGGCCCATACCATAGAGACCAAGTTAGGAAACTTAGTCATTTGTTTCTTTTGTTGCTGCTGATTCTGTGATTAGTCAGGTACACTAGCTAGGGAATAATCTTACCCATATCATATTCTGTACTTGCATTTCTGAGCTCTGTTCCCTTTCTCAGAGATTAAAAAAGAAGATTTTCACCATGAAATTCTACCAAGATTCAGAGCTGATTAACTTATTTTTAATATATATATATATATATAATTTTTTTAATATATATATATATTAGTTATGACCAGAAGCAGCCAAATATCTTGGGCCAGCCCTTCCTTTGTTATTGAAGGAAATGACACCTTTGTGCTTTGATGTGCTTTCCCAGAGGGGGAAGTGTACTTCAGACAGAAATAATAGTTTTATTTTATGTCATTTTGATATGCACATAAATGTCTTTTACTGTGATAATGTCTGGGCAAGGTCTTTTCCATAGTTTTAGATTGCCTATGACATTGAAACAGACAGGAAGGATGGCAAATTCATACACAGGGGCCACATTTTGCATGCTGTCTATACTAGCTAGTGCAACACTTTCTTTGGAGTGACAGTATTTGAAAATAAAGGCTGTCCTTACTTATGTTAGTTGCACAGTGCTGGGGGAAGACAAGGGGGAAAAGCAAAGTGGGACAGACCTTGTGGTAGGTTCAAATGCCTAGGATATTTCTTTCAATGCAAGAGTTCTGATTTCATCATTCAGGATACTAACGTCTCAATCCAATGTCAGTGGAGATCAAGGAGAATCTTTCCATTGACTTTTACCACAGATATTGGATATGATTCTGTGCAGGGCCGGATTTCCAATTAGGCACAGAAAGCACATGCCTGGGAGGCTGGCATTCTAGCAGCACCTAAAAGTAAAAAGTGGGATAAAAAAGTTTCATATTTTATGGAAAACACAAAGGTCAGCGGGGGGCCGGGGGGAGAGAGAGGGAGGGGGAGTTAAATATGCTGTGCCTAGGGTGCATAAGGTGTATATCCGGCCCTGAATCTGTGCAGTACCTCTAAGAAGCGCAACACACAACTTGATGTCCAGGTGAAGTGGAGTTGAGGCAACTTTAAACCCATCTCTGTAGCCTCCTGAGTGGGCTGGAGATATCCCTGGCCTAAGTTAGGCAGCCTCTGGGAGAGGGGAAGGGTGTCTGTCTAAGTCACAGTAGCCTCCCTGGGCTTCCCCATACTGTCCTTGGGCTACTACACCAGAGCTTGTGAAGGGTCCTTAGAAGTTAGCCTTAAAATGGTCTTTCCAGCACCTGCACCAAGGGAAAATCCTCCCTGGTCAGAACAGGAGATTTTTGGACACCTTTACATTGCTTTGGCTCTTTTACCTGGCATAAAGGGGCCAGGGTGGGGGTGAGGATTTTACCCATTAATTCTATTTAAACTAGAATGCACTCTATTTGTTCTGATTAGTTTGGATAAAGTCATAAAGATACATATAGTGCATAATCAGCAATCATCCAAATTTAGGTGAATCAATTTAATACAAATTAGATATTAGCATCCAAGTATTTTTATTACACTGTCTCTTGCACAAATGGTTTTGTGGTGTATTAGATATTTGGGTATTTTGATTGGCTCAGTAGAGCCTCTACTACCAGTTAATTTTGCATTGGCTTCAAATTCCCTATCCTATAGCTAGGTTTCAGAGTAGCAGCCGTGTTAGTCTGTATCCGCAAAAAGAAGAACAGGAGTACTTGTGGCACCTTAGAGACTAACAAATTTATTAGAGCATAAGCTTTCGTGGACTACAGCCCACTTCTTCGGATGCATATGCTGTAGTCCACGAAAGTTTATGCTCTAATAAATTTGTTAGTCTCTAAGGTGCCACAAGTACTCCTGTTCTTCTTTATCCTATAGCTAGACTGCCATAACCCCCTTTTTTGGCCTATCATTAAAGGGGTGTTAATGCCCCACTTCACCTAGAAGGGTCCTTAGAATATATGCTAACTACTTATGCTAATTAGTTCAATCTTGTATTTAGCTGTGACATACTTAGTACCTTTCCCAGACCCGAAAAAGAGCTCTGTGTAGCTCAAAAGCTTATCTGTCTCACCAACAGAAGTTGGGCCAAGAAGATAAGTATTACCTCACCCACCTTGTATCTCTAATATCCTGGGACTGACAAGGCTACAACAACACTGGATACCTTTATGTATAAATCAGTTAGCCTCAGTGATTTGTTTCCTCCTATTTTTAGTCAGTACAGGAATCAACACTTTTTGAATTACAAACATGCATTCATGTGTTCAGAACACAGACAAACATCACTGGCCATCATCAAGCCTTTAGCAACTGTTTGAGTTACTGCAGCCAGCTGTCACATACATCTGAGAGCAACACTTCAGTTCACAGTTCATTCATTAAGTTCCAATCACTTGAAATGCTTGAGTCCAATCATGAGGCGTCATAGGAGCTGAGTCTAAAAGATTTCATGCCCTAACACTTCATCTGAGCTTTCAAAAGACAAAACAATCATCTGTGTCAGTGATATCAGAATCTGGAGCTATATTTCTTTTTAGTTGTTTTTCTTCTGCCAGTTTTTAATCTTTCTTTCTTCTCATTCTTTTTCCTACCAAAGTAAGTCAGTTGTCAGAGCACATGGTCTTCGCTTTCCTAATGCATGCCAAAGACACCAAAGTGTCTCTCTTTACTAAAGTTTTAATTTAAAAAATATACATCGTAGACTAAAATATGATTATATCACACAAAAAGGTGCATGTGTAGTGGGGAGGTGGAGAAAGCAGAAACAATTATACACTTACTCCATAAACCAGTTTTGTAGTGGTAGAGTTAGTCACAACTACATTTATGAGTGAACGAAATTTCCATCCAAGCTGGGTTTTGAAATGAAACTGTATTGGATTTAAATCCCACAAAAAAAAAAAAAAAAAGGGAAGTGGCTTTATAGTCTTGCAAGAAACTAATTGTATACATAACTCATTGCATAAGGGTTTATGGTTTATCTTCCCCATGTAATTATTAGGGATGGGCTTTGAACCAAACCCAGTCCTCTTCTGAGGTTCAAAAAGTTTGGTTAACTGATTTTTGTTTCAGCCAAGAGTAGAAGCCTCAGTACCAACATACAATATTGTGAGAGACGGTTCTCACGGTATCCTTATGCTGGCAGCAAGAAGTGAGCACTGGAAATATCATAAGATCTTGCAACATTTCCAGCCTTATTTCCAGACCAAAGAGGCTTGGATAGGTTTTGATTAAGCAGTAGAACTTTTGGATGCGTATCCAAACTGAACAGTCTCTCTGAATCTTTTGAGGTTCAGCACTCAGTAACTAGCCATTTGAGTAGCTGTTGGAGACTTCGTGTAATTGACAAAAGCCTGCCAATGTCCTCAAGTGTGTTCAGTTTATTCTGCAATGTCAGTAACTTTCTCATACTGTGCGTGTTGAGAGTAAGCTTCCCTTCTGATGTTGGCGTTTGAGGAGAGGTGATATTGTGCTCATCTAATGAATGCTGTCCTGTCCTTTCAGACATTTATTCACTTATAACAATGATGAAATGCAGACCCAGCTCACAAGTGTTATAAAAGCTTTTCCATGTTGTTTTGATGCTGTGGGGTTTTTTTACAACTACTATTCAATTATTACAACGAGGAATCCTTGTGGTGCCTTAGAAACTAACAAATTTATTTGGGCATAAGCTTTCGTGGGCTAAAACCTACTTCATCAGATGCATGGAGTGGAAAATAGAGAGGCAGGTATAGATACACAGCACATGAAAAAATGGGAGTTGCCTTACCAAGTGGGGGGTCCTTGCTAACGAGCCAATTCAATTAAGGTGGAAGTGGGCTATTCTCAACAGCTGACAAGAAGAGGTGAATACTAATGAGGCCAATGTAATCAAGGTGGCTCATTTCAAACAGTTGACAAGAAGGTATGAGTATCAGAAGGTATGAGTATCAGCAGGTCAGTTTTTGTAGTGACCCATCCACTCCCAGACTTTATTCAGGCCTAATTTGATGGTGTCCAGTTTGCAAATTAATTCCAGTTCTGCAGTTTCTCGTTGAAGTCTGTTTTTGAAGTCTGTTATTGAGTGTCTAGGGAGATTTAAGTGTTCTCCTACTGGTTTTTGAATGTTATAATTCTTGATGTCTGATTTGTGTCCATTTATTCTTTTGTGTAGAGACTGTCTGGTCTGGCCAATGTACATGGCAGAGGAGCATTGCTGGTACATGATGGCATATATCACATTGGTAGATGTGCAGGTGAACGAGCCCCTGATGGTGTGGCTGATGTGGGTAGGTCCTATTATGGTGTCCCTTGAATAGATATGCGGACAGAGTTGGCAATGGGGTCTGTTGCAGGGATTGGTTCCTGGGTTAGTATTTTTGTTGTGTGGTGTGTAGTTGTTGGTGAGTATTTGCTTCAGGTTGGGTGGCTGTCTGTAAGCGAGGACTAGTCTGTCTCCCAAGGTCTGTGAGAGTGAGGGATCATCCTTCAGAATAGGTTGTAGATCCTTGATGATGCACTGGAGAGGTTTTAGTTGGGGGCTGTAGGTGACGGCTAGTGGTGTTCTGTTACTTTCTTTGTTGGGCCTGTCCTGTAGTAGATGACTTCTGGGTACCCTTCTGGCTCTGTCAATATCTTTCTTCACTTCACTTCACTTGGTGGGTACTGTAGTTTTAAGAATGCTTGATAGAGATCTGGTAGGTGTTTGTCTCTGTCTGAGGGATTGGAGCAAATGCGGTGGTATCTTAGAGCTTGGCTGTAGACAATGGATCGTGTGATTTGGTCTGGATGAAAGCTGGAGACATGTAGGTAAGTATAGCGGTCAGTAGGTTTCTGGTATAGAGTGGTGTTTATGAGACCATCACTTATTTGCACTGTACTGTGTAGGAAGTGGATCTCTTGTGTAGACTGGTCCAGGCTGAGGTTGATGGTGGGGTGGAAATTGTTGAAATCCTGGTGGAATTCCTCAAGGGCCTCCTTCCCATGGGTCCAGATGATGAAGATGTCATCAGTGTAGTGCAAGTAGAGTAGAGGTGTTAGAGGACGAGAGCAGAAGAAGCGTTGTTCTAAGTCAGTCATAAAAATGTTGGTATACTGTGGGGTCATGCAGGTACCTACCTCTGTTTTTTCCACTCCATGCATCTGATGAAGTGAGTTTTAGCCCACGAAAGCTTATGCCTAAATAAATTTGTTAGTCTCTAAGGTGCCACAAGGACTCCTCGTTGTTTTTGCTGACATAGACTAACACAGCTACCACTCTGAAACCTATTCAATTATTATTATTAAATTCTGAAATGTATTTTCTGTGCTTTTTTTTGATAGTCGTTTCATTAGATGAAAGTATCAGAGGTGCGGAAAGGCTGTTTGGAATTCCATAGTGAATAGGATTCACTTTCCTAAAATTCTCTACCTCATCCAGAGAACGTGGCATTTTGGATGAGATTTGGGCTCTGAAAAATTTCATAGTGGATGGATACAAAGTTATTTAGTGCAGGTGTTTCAGTACAGATGTGTCCTTTTAAAAAATCCCTCCTCTCTTGCAAGTAGAAGGGTTTTTTTGTGTGGGGGGGTGAGGGGTGGGGGTTGTTTATAACAGGAACTCTGTCTCATAGAATCACAGAAATGTAGGACAGGAAGGGACCTCAAAAAGTCATTGAGTTCAGCCCCCTGCACTGAGTGAACTTAGACCATTCCTGACAGGTGTTATCCAATTTGTTCTTAAAAAACCTCCTTTGATGGGGATCCCACAACCTCCCTTGGAAGCTTTTTTCAGAGCTTAACTAAAATTTATATAGTTGGAAAGTTTTCCTAATAGCTAATCTAAATCTCCCTTGCTGCAGATTAAGCTCATTACTTCTTGTACTACCTTCAGTGGACATAGAGAAGGATTGATCACCATTCTTTTTATAACAACCCTCAACATATGAAGACTATTATCAAGTCTCCCCTCATCTTATATCTATTTAGATGGTAAGGTCTTCAGAGCGGGATTATTTACCACTCTGTGCAGCACCTAGCACAATGTAGTCCTGATTTTGGTTGGGGTTCCTACCATAAACAAGTTTATAATAATAATTTTTATTCAATGGAATTCACCCTGAAGGACAGGAGGATTGTAAAGAGCTTGGACTGTAGCTGCAATACCCAGCCTATGTTACTATTAACAGAGGTGTAGTCAGCAAATACATACACATTCACACACTTGAAATGAATGACAAGAAAGTGAAAGTGTCTAGTGGCTTGAGCGGTACTCTGGGTTACAGTGCCACCCAAAGACGACAGAATAATGCCCCCTCAGTGTCATAAGTGTATCATCTCCTTGTTGTGAAAGAGGAGACTGATACAGCACAAGGATAAGGAAAGTTTGTGTGAAAATGAGAATCCTGATCCAGGTAAGAACTTTTATAAGGTCATAGGAATCTAGGAATTGCAGGACTGCATCAGAGACCTGATTCCTCAGACAGTCTATGAAAGTGAGCAGTTCTAGGTACTTCAGAGAAAGACATAAACCTCCCCATAATGGACAAGTGTGCAGTGATATCTCTCTGGGGAAAGTTTCCTTCCAGCCTCAAGAAGTTAGTGGTTGGATTAGGAAGAACAATAATTATCATGCTCACTAATATTTTACGTCAGGACGTTCCATAGGTTAATTAAGCATTGTGTGGAAAAAGTATTTTCTTCTATCAATTTTAAATGTGTTGCCTTTCAGTGTCTACTCCATGGCCTCCTACTGTAGTATTATGAAAAAAAGGATAAATAGGAGTGCCTGATTTCACCATCTCTGTGCCATTCATTATTTTACATCTCTCTCTTGTGTTGCCTCTTAATTCATCCCATTTTAAAATTTCTCCTTCTTTGAAAGCTGTTCTGTGGCTCTACCCATTTGTGTTGCCTACCTCTCGACCTTTTCTAGTTCTCCTATATTCTTGGACAGGCAGTCACCAGAACTGAACAGAGTGTTTGGTTGAAGGCTCACCATTGACTCATATAATGGAACTATGATATTTGCTGCATTATTTTCTCTCTTAGCTTGTATTTTCAAAAAAAAAGTAACATCTTAGTTCCTGTCTTGACCTCTGTCGCATGCTGACCAGAGTTTTTCAGTATGCTGCCCACAATGAAATCTAGGTTTTTTCACCCAAGTGCTGACAGTTCATTTAGAATCCAGCAACGTGTCTAAGTAGTGAAAATGGTTCTTCCCATTATTCCTTACTGTATCTTGCCCTTGATTATACTGCTCTGCATTCCTTGCCCTTTTACCCCTGCGTTATATTCACAGCTCTCTCCTCTACTACTTCTCCTTCCCCACCCTGATTCTTCCTCAGTCTGTTTGCCACTTCACACTGTGGACACATGCAACACCGTGGCAGTGATTAAGTACCTACGCAGTCAGAATGATTCAGAAATTAGTGATTAGTCAGACCAGACTCTCAGGTGCGTCCCAGTGTCTTAGAATATTGCACACATTTTGTGTTCAAGGTCCAGAGACCATGCATGAATAGTGATGAAGAAGTGCCATGGGGTAGTATTACTTACGCTCAACCTTCCACCTGTATAGTCTGGTTTTCTAGCATTCTAATGAATCCCTAGAAGGGCTAGTCAAACTATTATTCATCGCAAACAAGGTAGTTAACAAATGTAGTCCTTTCTTCTTCTGTTTGCAGAACTGCTGTTCATACTGCGTATTCTGTCACTCGATGTGATATTAGGAATTTGCTATTTGAGCTGTGTCACCGATTACCCAAGGGTATGTCTACACTTCAAGGTGGGCATGTGATTCCCAGCTTGAAGAGACATACCCATGTTAGCTCTCATTGAGCTAGTGCGCTAGCTGTGACAGCGCAAGCAGTGGGAGGTGCTAGCCACTACTTGTACATGCCAATGGTCTCAAACAGGCACATACTGAGGGGCCTCCCACTGCTCACGTTGCCCCAGCTACATTCTAACTTTAGGATATTAGCTTGATGAGAGCTAGCCCAGGTGTGTCTCCTCGAGCTTGGAATCATATCACCGGCTCAAAGCGTGGACATAACCTTTGTCGCATGGGATTGTTTCTGTCCACTGACCTGACCTCTTTATAAACTACTTCTGCTTTCATCTGAAGCTAAATTTGTTTGGTTATTAAAAGGATTTACTTGTTGGTTGAACAAATTTCAATATAGGCCCTAAATAAGCTTTTGCTTAATAAACATTGGTATGAACAAAAGCTTTGTTGGCTGGGAATAGTGAATGATAAAGGAATATGAAAACAACTCGCTCATGTCATCAGCCAAATTAATATACATACATCATGTCTGTTAGCCTAAGAACACGTATAGCACAAGGAATAGAACTTGAACTAGTGGTTTAGCTCCCAAACCATGTTTGCTGCTTCTGCAAAAGGAGAATCTTTTTTACCTCTCAGCAGTAATGTGGTTTATATAGTCTTTGTGGGCTAGCCACTAGCTGGAGAGATGACAGCAAATAGTTGAGCAGGTGTCACTCTATCCTTTAGAGGACAACAGAAAACATTCACAGTAGACAGTAGAACTGGTCAAAATAGTTTCATCAAAATGTTTAAAATGAAGAATAGTGTTTCACTTAAATAATTTTTTTGAGGAAATCTTTCATTTTGGTCAAATGTTTTTTGATGGCAAACCAAAATGTGAAATACTGAGGTTTCATTTTTTTAAACACCCCCCCCCCCCCCCCCTCCCCTATTTTCTTCACTTTATCCTTATGTGAAAAGGAAGGAAAAGGCAAAAAGAGGAGAAAAGGGCAGGCCCTGCAGGGAGGGATGTGTGCACAATCCCCACCCCCCTGAGTTTTGGGCGTTCATTTTATTGACAATCCTGTTGTATTATGTCACGCTGAAAATCTGGTCCTTCACGGTAAAGTTGGGATTTTCAAAGGTCCTCAGGTTTGGTCATTGACTCTGCTCCTAATTATGTCAATGGTGAAATTCAGTGGGAGGAGAGTTAGGCCAATACCAAGTACTTTTGAAAATCCACCTTAGGTGTCTCCAACTGGGTCCCCAAAAACGAAGCTAACCAAAATTAATGGACTCATTTGAAAACTTAATGATGTTATTGGGAGCTATGGATGCTCTGAGAATTAGGCACTAGCTTTCTAAAATACTCAAATTAGAGACCAATTTTTAAAAATGTGTCTGTCAGTTCTTGCTCAAGGCCACCCAGAAAGTCAATGGCAGAGCCAGGGAAGAAATCCAGAACCCTGACGCTCCAGTCTCTTGCTCAGACTGGCAAACAACTTTCCTTCCTTTAGCTTAGGCTTATGCTTTTGATATTCTGCCTTCTCAGTAAAAAAGTGGAAAACGTGTGATTATGTTGACTAATTTTATTCTAAGTAGTAGCTCTAAGCATAGAAGGTCACTTAAAAATGAAAGTTAATACCTGTGTGGGTTATTATTGGCGGTAGCAAGATGGAAATGTGACTCTCGGGCTCATATCAGGGTCAGGCTTGCTTTGACCTGGATCTGTCTCTGAACAAGCCATTTCCAAGCATTTCCTATTATGCTTCTCATCAATCTACCATAAAAGACCAAGAGGGAGAATTCTCAAAGTGTTTCAATAGGAAATAATACCAAGAATTCACTTCCTAGTGGTATTTTCTCTGCAATGCAAAATGGCAGCTGCTTGCCTGGCCCCTCTCCCTTACCAGGAAATGAACTCTCTCTTTTTCATTTTAAGTACTCTCACTCCTGCTATTTATTGATTGATTTTTGTTTTCTTGACTTGACAAGATCAGGTTGGTCAAACCTGAACTGCCTGGATGTTGCTGACTGGATGGGCTGCAGACCTTTTAAAACTCTTGTCCTCTTGTCTTATAAATTACATTAATGAGGGGTGTAAATCTTAGTATTCTAAGGGTATAGTTATAAAATAAAAGCCAGTATCTTGCAGGGGTGCTCTTAAAATGTAATGCATCCTCTGAGAGCTGCTTTCCCCCCGCTCCCCTTTTTAAACTAAGGTTGGATTTTTTTAAAGAAATACGAATGGACCAATTTTTCAAAGTCACTTTCAGGAAAGTGCAATGTAAATAGCAGATTGTACACATCTGTGGAGTTTTGCATATGCAGACAAAAGCGGTACATTTTATGCACACATTTTTAAAGGGAATTTGGAAAATTTAGCCCAATACATCTAACCATATTTTCACACATTAGAAATAATGCCAGTTTCTAAACAATACCATTTAAAACATATTACGTCTACTTCCTCCCCACCCCTTCCCCAAAGGAAAAAAAAAGCAAAGGATACAAAAATCATTGAGTAAATCCAAAAAAATCTTTAGCAGAACCAGGAATAGAACTGCAGTCTCCTGACTCGGTGTTGTGACAAGCACAAGATATGCCTAAGGCCATCTGAATATAACATCCTCTGATGACTGACACTGTTGACCCCTGAGACAATTATACGGATTGGTGTGTGCCATCTGAAACCCCTCCTCCCAAGCTGAGCATGTTGCTTCTGTACTGCTCTCAGGACTTGATTCAAAGCCTACTGATGTCTATGGGGAGTCTTTCCATTAATGTCAACAGACTTTGGATTAGGCTCCATGCCTCTGCAAACTCAGGTGCAAGGATTGAGTTTGACACCCAAACTGGGTTTGTGTACACAACATTTTGGAACAAGCCTCCTAGCCTGGGCTGATAGATTGGGGTGAGAAGGACTAATGTTCTAAAAATAACTGTATAGACAGTGCTTTGAAGTTGTGGCTTGGTCTGGAGCATGGGCTCCCAATCCCACCCCTCTCATTTGGCTTCAGAGCTCCAGCCCAAATCGCAACCTCAAAGTGCTCTCTATACAGCTATTTTGAGAGCACTAGCATGAGCTCCACTAGCCCCAGGATATCGGGCTGAGAGGCTCACTCCCAAATGCTGTGCAGATGCACCCCTTGAGGCCCTAGTTCAGCAAGGTACTTAAGCATGGGAATGGTCCCATCAGAGGGAATAGGACTACTCACTTGCTTAAAGTTAGGCATGTGCTTAAGTAACCTGCTGAATCAGGGCCTGTGTGGGGAGAGTCTAACATTTGCAAAGATTAATTGTTCAATAATTCCCTTCTGTACTTTCTGCTCGATAGCAAGCAATTATAAAATGGCTCCATGAAATGTTCATCCGATCACCGTGCCAAGCACGCTGATTTGTTGGAACTGCTTATCTCAAACCACCTATCATTATCTACTACTATATCACTGCCCCTCAAACACACACATAAGGACAAAAAGAGAAATGTGGCTAGGCAGGTTTTGGGGGCTCTCGCGGTATTTATCTGAAGTCCTCTCAGCCAGTCCAAATCTACTGACAGGATGCTAGTGTCAAAGCAGACTGTAGTACTGTAGATTTATTTTCTCTCTCTTGATATCATTGACAAACAGATCAAAATATGCATCTTGGATCAAAGTGCTAGGCTGACTCTTTAGACCTCAGCATATTGTTAACAGCCTGGGAAGTTGCAGGAGAATCTTATTACAGACAGAGCACCCGACAGAAAAGTGATAGCAATGAAAATCATATCCTTGTAAGAACAGCTGCACCTCATTGAAAACCGCAGTCTTCAAATATTCCAGTGCATAGGCTGGATGTTACAGCAAAAGTAATTTACAATATAATTATAAACCCCAACACATTAATATCTATGCAACCAGCCAAGAAATCTCACATTGCAACTGTGGTCAATTAGCAACGGGTCAAAAAATAAAAGTTAATGCCATTTTAATCAGACACAGCACAAGGAGATCCTCATTATTATTAATTATTATTTTACTCAGTTCTATAAATCAATGAGAGTTTTGCCTGAACAAGGACTAAGAACAAACTTCAGCAGATTGACCAAGATTAATAATTTTAAGAATAGGCCAAGTTCATCTCTGATGTAACTCCCCTTATTTCAGTTTGAAGTTTGCCCAATATAAAATGTATTGCTGATTTTAAAACTAAAGCTACTCAAATGTTTTAAAAATACATGCACATGTCAACTAATAAACTCACAACAGGAGTTAAAGGGTGCATATGTTCCTCTTGTGATGTTACTTGGAAGAGGTGGCATAATAGTTGCTAAACAAAAGAATCTTAACTGTAATATTAAATTCTGTGGCCCTCATTCTCAGTAGCACTACAGCCTATTTATACTGCCAGAGCAGAGCAGAGCATAACAGGGCCTTAGGGTATGTCTACATTGCAAAAAAAGTGCATTCCTAACTTGGGTTAGCTACACTCAGCCTCCCCTGTAGGCTTTAAGTCAAGTCTGAGTTAAAAACTGAGTTGCCATGTCTTCACTGCTATTCCAACCTGAGTTAGTTAACATGGGTTAGGTAACCTGAGTTAAGAGCACACTTTTTTTTTTTTTTGCAGTACCTATGATCTCAGATGGAACCATGTTTGGGGCCGCTATCTTCTCCCTCTGCTTGCGCCACTGTGGTTGTGCATCTATTTCTAGTGGACTACCTTAGTCACTCTTCCAGCTTTAGTGTAGACATACCCTTAGACTAGCTGAGGATCAGGAGATATGTATTGCAATACATCTATATGGCTAAAATATTTCATAAGCATAGCAGCAAGGTTTTTTAAATTGTTCTCCATCACAGGTCTTTGCTTAAAATAGATAATGCAACATCTTTAGATGGGCCCCTGAACCTGAAATGTTCCATGCTCACCTGTTTGTGTGCTCAAAAACCATATCTGAGAGTCTGTCTCTATCTCCACTGTGGTGTGGACATTTGTGCATTTAACAAATCAAGTGGTGCTCACATATGCCTGTGTCTGCATTCAAATATGGTGTTATATGCAAAAAAATGTGGAGGCTGGTTTGAAGCCAGTTGAAAATATGGCCCATAAAGTCTCAACTGTGATATGTACCCTTCTAAAGGAACACTCTGTAAACGTCGACAGGTCCCCTGCTATTCTCGCCTCCTTACCTGCTAGTGGGTTTTGTGATAAATTCAAACTTTGGACTAAGTTTGCTAAAAGATTTGCAAATCCTTCGGTGAATTTGGTCTGAGCTTTGAGCAAACCCACTCCAAGTTTAAGTAAACATAGGCTGAGTTTAGAGCAAAGTGAGATCTATTTTAGACTCATCAGGAAAAAAATTTTGAGCTACAAATAGGTGGTTTGAGATAAAACTGTTACTGTTTTGAGATTTTTTTTGATCCCCCAAATGTAACACTTGAGAGGTGCAAACCCATCCAAACCAAAATAAACAAACATTTGCACGAATACCTGTGAACAAAATGCACCAAATTTTGCACATCTTTACGGTTGGGATTTTCAAAGGGTTTAGGGGGGTAAAATGTCCACATCTCACTGAAAGTCAGTGGACGATGGCACCTTACTTTCTTAGGCCTCTTCAAAATCCTTATCCTATATCTTTGGGCATTCTAATTTGGATATGACATCACATTGTTTAATCATCCAGTTGAGCCAAAGCAAAAAGTTTTCTATAACAACTTTAACAAACAAACAAAAAAAACAAAACCAGCCAGTTTGAAGAGAGAAATTACTTTCTTCCATCCTTTGGATGTGTTTTTTTTTTTTTTAAATACCCAATGATTCTGTAGTTTGTAAAACTCAGTAAAACATTCCTAGTGGAGCTCAAATCCACAAGGCATGCGGGAACTAACCTGGAGAAAGATCTTGATCATTCTTTTCTTTTTCATGCATAAGACTGAATAAAATGGGGCTTTTCTTTCAGCAGCAGCCTTTTCCATTTTCTTCTGCTTTGTTTTTCTCTTTCAGTGATGAAGAATGCACCAAGGGACAGATGAGTTAAGCTCGAATACCATATGTGTACATGTGAATACTTCAGTATGTTCAGGAAAACAAGGCTTTCATAACTACTATACCAGTCTGAAGAAGGTGATTTTTTTGGTGTTTGTCCTACAAATTACACTATAAATGCTTTCTTTCATAAGTTCTAAAGTCCCTGAGCAAGACACTGGAATTCCCATCTGTACAATACACGCTTTCATCTGTGTGTTCATCAACATATGTTGAATGAGTTTCTGAAAGTTTGTTTTAAAGTTCTGGCCATGGAACATCATGTGACCACTGACTCATTTTCTTCCAGCTCAGGGTACATTTTATCTTGCCAGACATTTCCACAGTTTGTGCAAGCAGTTCCTAAAGTCTGATTCAGCTACACATGATGTGGCTGTCTGCTTGTCTGAGTGCAGGGGAGGTTTAGGATATCATTTTCCTCTTCACACTGTGATTTTTAATCCTCTAAAGCGTTTCCTGAGTGCTAAACATATGCTTTATTTCTGGCAAATGGTATTTAAAAGATGCTAGGAACAGTTTGTTGATGAAAAATAAAATACATCACGATGGTCTTCAAAGAGCCCTTAATTATTGTAAGTCGGGAGGAAAAAGAGGTTTCTCAAAATGCATATTTTATGTTAATGAAAATAATATTTTAATGGCATAATTTTATGGGAGGTTTCTTAAAGTAAGGAATCCACCTCATATTTAATAGGATTTATTGCACACATCCACTCATCAAATGCACACAGAACACTCCGTCAACCAATTAAAAAAAAAAATAAAAAGCCAGCCAACTGTGAACTTCAAGCAAATGTCCCAGTAAAACTGAAACTCTAGCACTGAGCTATAATTGTCTGAAGAATTGCAATGGATTCGTTAGTGCCAGATCAATGCATGCACATTACATTTTGGTAACTACAGCATTAATAACCAGATAAGTATGTTTATGCAGTAGATGCCCTGGGCCAAATTCTGATCTCACCATTTATGCTGGTGGATCAGAATTTGGCCCATTCTCTCCCACAGTTAGGTTTTAAACACGACCACAGGCAGTGGGGACATGGTCTGTTAGCCCCAAATGAGCTGTACAGGTAGGGATTGGTGGCTCCGATATTCTTTTGAGTTATAGCCACATTAAGGTCATTTTCAAAGTTACAGGCTGGGCCGGCTCTAGGCACCAGCGAAGGAAGCAGGTGCCTGGGGCGGCCAATAGAAAGGGGCGACAGTCCATCCATTGTTGGAGCAGCACGTCCGGGTCTTAGGCGACAATTTGGTGGTGGGTCCCTCACTTCCTCTTTGGCAGCAATTCGGCGACAGCTCAATCGATTTTTTTTTCTTCACCGCTTGGGGCGGCCAAAAAGCTGGAGCCGGCCCTGGTTACAGGGATTAAATTTCCCAAATTTGTCTTTACAGTTTGATTTATTATCTCAGGGAATTTGCCTTGTCAGCTTTACATTTTGGTCTAGAATCTACTGATGTGAGTGTCAGTGCCTAAAAACTGTACATGTTCAATAGAATCCATATCACATCTGTCTACATACCAGAACAGAGCACCTGGTTAAACTGCTTCAGAAGGGTTTGAAGATCTGGTGGTGTTTTAAGGCTTCGCTAAGCCTCTGCTACTTTTTAACTTCTCTAGAAATCAGAGACAGAAAGGGTCTGTTGGGCCAGCTAGCCTTTTTCCTTTGTCTATGCCAGATTAGTTCCTATGATATATTTTCTTGTGCTTTGTCCAGTGTAGTGTTAAAATGTCTCAAGCAATGTGGCTTCCTGCACTTCCTTCGAGAGACTATTCAGTTGTCTAATAGATCTCACTGTCAGGATGTTTTTCCTGATACTCAACATGTTTTCCCTTTCTTAATTTCATCCTATTAATGTTAGTTATACTCCCTTTCCCTTCATTTCAACTATTGTTTTTCAAAGGAAATATAACAAAGTCTTTCTAACTAAAAGGAAGCCTGTCACCAAAGATTCATGTTGGAAGATAATGCTTGCTCTGCTTCTACGAACTAGGGAATTAACATTTTGAAAAGGAACACAAATCCATCTCTCACTTTTTGCCAAACCTAAACAGAACTCAGAAGAGGGGAGGGATAGCTCAGTGGTCTGAGTATTGGCCTGCTGCACCTAGGGTTGTGAGTTCAATCGTTGAGGGGGCCATTTAGGGATTTGGGGCAAAAATCTGCCTGGGGACTGGTCCTGCTTTGAGCAGGGGGTTGGACTAGCTGACATTCTATGATTTCTGGGGTTTAATTCTAGAACCCAGTTTTCAAGTGGGTTATAAACCTGGCAAAACATTCTGCTGGCCAACCTTCCTTATAGACCTATGCAATTTACATAGAGGGCTTGCTCCAAACCCCTTTGAAGTCGATGTGACTTTTCCCATCAACATCAACCCAATACACATGAAGACAGAACTGTACTAACAATACAAAGGTAAATTATTTGGGAATGTCTAGTAATATTTAACTTCTATAAGCTTCCATATCAGGGGCTCTCAAACTGGGGGTTGGGACCCCTCAGGGTGTCACAAGGCTCTTACATGGGGAGTCGCGAGCTGTCAGCCTCCACCCCAAACCCCACTTTGCATCCAGCATTTATAATGGTGTTAAATATCTAAAAAAGCATTGTAATTGATAGGAGCGGGGGGAACATTCAGAGGCTTGCTATGTGAAAGGGATCACCAGTAAAAAAGTTTGAGAATCACTGTTCTATATGTTTTACTTCATCTCTGAAAGTGCCTGTGATGAAATCATGTGTATTTCAAATTTGCACGGCAAGATAATCTTTCAAGTCTCTTCACCCTTTGCTTTATACAAGCTTAACTTGTAACAGCATGCAGAGTGGAGCAGCAATTTCTTTGAGAGAGAATTTATTTTCCAGATGGCTCCAGTAACAAGGGTTTAACCTGTTGATTGCAGTAGTTATACATACAGTAACATGATTAATTCTTCCAAATATTATTGGACCTGTTTAAGTTAAGGATAAATATCCCTTGTATTCTCTCTCTCTCTCACTAATATCTATTTAGTTAGTTATCTGGTCAATGTTCCACAGGAAACTCCCAAAGGAAAGTACTGTACTGTAACAGCATTCTACCTCTCTTACATATAGTTCAGCACAAAGTGCATTCCAACATACCCTCTCTTACCAATCATGTGCTCTCTCTCTCTCCCCCGCCGCTCTCTCTGTGAGATAGTTTTGGGTCTCCTATTCTGATAACTGAGTTGGCATTCAGAAAGGATGGTCAATTTTCAGCCAAGGAAAACATGCTGATGTATTGGCATTGAGATAACATCTCACAGCTTTGCTTAGTGATGTATACTAAATCTTCTACGCCAGGCATGAAGATATGCACACCCATATCTAACATATTCACTTCATCTCTTGCTTGGTCTCTCTTCCTAAGCTATGTAGAGACAAACTCCCATGTTCGTGCTAAAGTTTTACTGTTACAGCTTAAAGTAAACAAACTAGAGATAATGCGGTCTTTCTTTCCAGCCAGAAATGCTGGTTTCCTGCTTAAATGCAAACCTTTGATGATGGTTCACTGGCAGAACTTGCCTTAGGTAAAAGAAACATAATTATGTAATTTTCAGCTAGACTATTTTTCTCCTTAAAGAGAGATGAAAACCGAAAAACACAATCCTACCTCCTTAGTAGTGTTCACTTCTGACATTAACATTATTTTACAGCTTTGCTCTCATTTATATTTTTTTAAAATGTGGTTTTGAGTATATTTACATGAAACAAGTGGACAACAATCTAGATGGGTGTTGTCAAAGATGTTCCCTATACCAAATTTCATATTGTTGTCAGCTAGTCAGAGGCTTAAGAAATAAAAATACTTTAAAAATGTATTACATCAACGTGTTATAAAGTTTGACACACACACACACACACACAGATTAGGGCCATAAAAGAATTCAGAAGGATATGTTAATAGTTCATATAGTACATGCTTTAACCGTCCAGCATACTGTGCTGAATAGAAATGAGTGTGGTTATTTAAATCTTGACTCATTAATAAAGTAAACACTAATTATATGGGAAGTACTATTAATTAATCTCTGAGGGCTCCGCTTTGCCCATGAAGAGACTGTTTCGTCATAGTATTTCTCAGCTTGTTTGATACATTCTTTTAGGAATTTTATCTATACTATGGTAGCATTGAAAAGGGTTGATAAATAAATAAACCTGAATACTTTTTCTAAGCTTACATCTTCCCAGGTCAAAGAAGCCAGCTCTGTCTCCATGTTACATTGCCCAGTTCTAGAAGTCAGTCTCCCAGACTTCAACTTAGCCAAGTAGAACAGCTAGGATCATTTGATATTCAGTGGCTGGGCTAATGCCCGTAACTGTTTACTGCCATAAGAGAACGGAAAGACTAGATGGGAAGGAGATTTTGGTGAGCTAGTTTGACTAAAGTGCTGCTCTACTTATACAATATAATAAACTAACTTGCTCATACTACTGGACCATAAAGATGATGGCCCCTCCCCTCAAGAATCAGAACAGTAATATCACCTGGGTAATGTAGGTATCATCCCAGTGACTAAGTCTGAGATATCACATAGCTCCAGAAGTAAGGATGTCACACAATATCCTTACGAGTGGGCAAATTGCAGCTTGCCGTCTTCTTGGGTCTGCGTGAAGCAGTATAGTTAAAAATATTACCTGGCTACCCAGCATATGAATCATGCAATTCCACCACTTCACCATCTCCATCTGCATCTGCTGGCAGGGCAGTTGGTTCTTTGTCGGAAGCTCTTGGAAATGCATATGTGCAACTCAAGACAGGCAGAAGGGGCTGCAGATATTTCTGGTTGTTATGAAAACAATCTTCACTTTCAAGATGAACTCCTTCCTGACTAGTGTGAGGCAGTGCATGAAGCAGAATGCATGTGAGAAACCACTGCCGTGCACTGATGACAACCCTGCCATGACAGCAAGCATTTTTCCACAGCTATGCTACTGCTGGCAATTCTGTAACTCCACACTGGTAGTGCATGGCACATGCTCACTTTCGTTGCTCAACCAATATGCATGCCAGGATATATAGCAAGCACCACTTACACCCAAAGTATTACATTACAGGGGTTAAATCTGTAGCCTTGGTGTATCTGATCCCCAGGTTTGATATGCAATTGGTGGTTAATCCATTGGTGCACTTGTCCGTAGAGTAGGATCCATAGGGTAGACCCTCCAGCACTCACAATTCTAAGGTATTTATATGGCTCCCATTACAGTAGAACCTAAATAATCTTTACTGTATTTATCCTCACAACACCCCTGTGAGGTAGAGAAGTGCTATTATTCCTATTTTCCAGATGCAGAACTGAGACTCAGAGACTTGTCCAAAGTCACACAGGAAGTCAGTGGCAGAACAGGGACACGAATCCAGAGCTCCCAAGTCCTAGGCTAGTGCCCTAACCACTGGACCATCGTTTCTCCCCAAGGGCTTGCCACTCTTCTGCTTTCAGTGCTTGGAAAAGCTTTGGCATAGCCTTTAAGGGCTTGGCACCTGCTAGCATTGGGTAGCAGCAACCATCAGTCCCTGGAAGCCAATTCCCTCCACATGAGGAGGAAAGAAATATGCTAACAAATGACAAGTCAGACAGTGTTCAATGAAAACAAATACACATTCCTATCCTGCACTAGCACACATACTTTACCTTTGAACACTGGTGGAAATGTTAGTAGTATGTTTATTGCCAACTCCAACTAGGGTGACCAGCCAGCAAGTATGAAAAATCGTGACGGGGGTGGGGGGTAATGGGAGCCTATATAAGAAAAAGACCCAAAAATCGGGACTGTCCCTATAAAATCAGCACATCTGGTCACCCTAACTCCAACAGGTGGATTCCACAGAATACTGCTTTAACTTTCAAAATGAATCCCAGCACAAACATCAGGCTCTGTTGCCCCTACTCACTGTTAGGGTCTCCCGATTGCATGGATCAAATCTCTGTGCATAGCCTCCAACTTTGGGATGTTTCTCCCAATCAGTTCTCTGAACTTTTTTTAGGCTCCCTAATGGATTGCCATTACACACCAGGGGCTCCATTCAACCCTGGTGTAATTCCACTGCTGTCAGTGACTTTAGCCCAACATCTTCCAATAGATGGCCTGATTGTTTTCAAGTCCTGGAGATAAATAGCACCATTAATCACAGGAAAAACAGAATGCTCACGAAAATGTCTACATTTATTATAGGAAAAGAACCAGACTCTGTAAATCAAAGGGTTTTGTTTTTATTTTGGTGAAGTGGAATATTGCATTCTGTCAGAAGTTTTCTTTCATAGATGCTATTGAACTGTCTTTTGGCATTAATGACAATAGATGATATCTTGCAGTATGTGTGTGGGTACGGCCCTTTTTGGAAGAGAAATTCAATTAAAAGAAAGAGTTCATGACTGAACAACTAAATCCAATGGGAAAACTATCAGACATTATACTGCTTGGATATCTTATAAAGATATAAAGTTTCTCACTGCATTGCCAGTTGTGCTAAGCTTTTTCACAGATGTGTGTACTATCATAAAACTAACTAACTAGATAGGATAAGACATTCTTACGCCCCAGACGGTGAGCCTGATTCTCTCTTGTCCCACATGTGGCTGTAAAATGCTACTAAATCATAATGCTAGCTTTTTGCACCCACTTTGCACAGATGCAAATGATAGGTTCAGGGCAGTGGAGAATCAGATCCTAATTGTCCATTATGGAGAGCAGATGGGATAGTTGACTGAGAATGAGTAAACATAGTGAGCTGATTCTTATTTACACTAAAGATCCTTATACTGCCCTGGCGGTGGAGAGCAGCCTTATCATGATTGCAAATTGTAACATGGTATTTTCATAGTAAATAATGATCAGTTCTCACACCCATTGTATAGTTGTGTAACTTGACTTCATCCCATTGAAAGATTAATTTTAATGTAAAGTGGACAGAAAAGAGAGAATGGTATGTGTTTTGACTGTAAAAGAAAAGCATAATTCCCAGGTAGAGGAGTTCTCTTTATACTGGTGTCATGGTGTCCCAACAACATCTCATTCAAACTGCCACCCCTGCATAGCTTGATATTTGATGAGAGAAATGAGCGACATTGGCTATGAATTTGCAACTGACTTTGCAATTGTTCAATAGTAAAAACAAAATTATTTGATCACAAAAGCACCGTATGTACAAATACATTTCATTTAACAGGAGCATACTATGTACCAGTGGTTTTGATCCTTATATTTTCAGTTTGTTCCAAGACCTATTATGGAAAGAATTGTCAGGCTGATTGAGGGGAAAGAGTGTCGTATGCCATTCCCTACTGATAAATAAATAACATACCTTATCCTGTTACTTAAATCATGTTTTAAAATAATATGTTCTGAAGGATTTGAGAAACCCCACATAAGCCTTTTGAAATGTTTGGGATTAATTTTGATTTGATTATTCTGAGTTTGGGTAAAAGGGCTGAAACTTTCTAGTTCAAGAGTTTATTTCTCTCTCTCTCTCTCTCTCACACACACACTCACACACACACACACACACACACACATACACACCTCTGAATTACTTTTTCCCTGGGATCTTTGGTATTGCTGAGGTCTGTACAGGTTATTGCAGGCTGTCATTACTAAATTCTATGGGGCAGGATGTTCTCTTCTTGATGCCAATGGGAACTGAACATGTGGAAAATGTGACAAATATGACCCTAAATTCTGGTTCCTACATTATATAAAGGACATTGAAAAAATAGAGAGGAGTAAAAGAAAATGATTATAACAACAGAAAGATGGGGGTAGATGATACAGAGTACTGCATATAAGAGAAACTTATGGAGCACAATAATATCAGTTAAGGATGGTGCTACTCCATATAATCATCTTGGCTACATAAGGCATAATGGTCTAAAAATGAAAAAAATCAGGATAGACATAAGGATTTTTTTTTTTTTGAGTGTGATTAGTTACTTGAGTCGATTACCAAGAGGGTGGATGGGACCCTAACTATTAGTGAAAGGATTCCATGTTCCCATTCTGCTCCCAGTAACAAAACCTCCATTGACTTAAAAGCAACAAGATTGGGCCCCAAGAGATTAGATAAAATACTAGAAGATGATACTAGAGAGATTAAGTGAGTTTGATAGTATCACCTCAGTGTCCAATAAGTGTTCATCTACCTCATAGAACCAATGCAGAACTTTGTGCAATCAACTATCTTTGTTAAAGGCAGGTGAGGAAGACCTGCTCTGAGTGTGCAGAGCCACCTAGGGGAGCTTGCTAAAGATCTGTCAGATCCCAGGCAGTGTTACTGGTTTCTTGATTAAACAAACAAAGTTTTCCAAAATTTTAAAATTAAAAAAAAAGTTGAGCCTCAATTTTTCAGTGTAGAATTCTAGCAGAAAATGTGAATTTTGCAGATAAATGACCAGGACCTCCAGCACACCATTGACTCTATTTATGATGAACATACAGGAAAGTAAATATAGAATCGTTTCCCCATGGGAAGAAGCTTGCAAATGTTTTGCACATAAGGCCAAGTGATGATAATTTGAGGGAAATATTTTTTGAAGGAATACTAATATTGTCTATAAGAAGAGAGGCAAGAATTTCTAGTTGAAATCTGTATGGCAGGAATGGATTGTGTAGTATTTATAATGTAGTCTGTGCTTTGTGGACCACATTTCAAACAAGTATCTATAAATACATTGGCAAGATTTGTGGACTTATCCATTTGTGCATGCACAAAATGGGCAACTGCACTTCTAACTACCCATTTACATTAATTTATCTTGCACAGACATATAATATTTTTGGTCACGTAACAACATTTCCAGGAAACGTCCACAGGCTTTATCAAGATGTGGCTTGAATGCTTTTTTGCTCTGTATCTTATATGTACTATTTCTTGTGGACTCTGTGTTATCTGGCAGAATATGTTTCTTCACAGATATATTAGCTCCAATTGTGGATGTTTACGAAAAGAGTTGTATTTGGTTTAGCTGATATTAGAAATAATGCACACTTATACTAAGAGCATGTAATAGATTATACATGGAGTTGTCTCATTTAATATGAGCTCAAAGTACATTGGTTGCCTCATCCAAAGCTAAATTTAGCCAATTAATTTTAACAAAGCATTTGCACCAAATATAATGTAACATAAAACCTATTGTGTAGAATTTTAATAGAATGCTTAGAAGAAAGTTGAAGACATTTCCAATGGAAATATTAAAATTAAACAGATCTGTACAGCTCAAAATAGTTTACATTTTATATGGAAAAGGCTCTGGGGACATCTGCTGTTTCCTACTATGAGATTCATTTCAACGGATCCATTAACCCATTGCACCTATTTCAGCACTCTCCTTACATGTACCATTATATACCATACATACACAGGCACATAGAAAAGTAATACCAAGTATTTTCTTTTACTGTGTATGTTCATAATAGAATACTGCTTTTCTATTAATGGTAGATTTAGTAAATTAAGTGGCAATACAAACACATCTATTTCTCATTGCCTATAACATGCAGTCTAAGCAGTCATATATTATCATTGGAAGAAAGCCAACACTGTATAGTTCACTCTCTCTCATACAAGAACCCTTGCCTTCAGGACAGAAAACCTAATATAAGATTTTTACATATAATTTAGCTTTACAGCTTCGAAGCATTTAAAGCAGGACAACGCCAACTATGGCTTTAACAGCGTGGCGGCCATGACTCAGCCTGTAAATGAATCTTTGTTTAATGAAAGTTTTATGACTGATATAACTTACTACAGAAACAATGTAATGAAAAATAGACTAATGCTATAAGCATATCACTAGCAGAGCTGTGTGGGAACCAGATTTTTCTTTTCACAGAAAATTCCAGGATTTTGAAGTTTTTTTCTATTAAAAAATGAGATGAAAACAATTTTTAAAAATTTCCCATGGAGCAAAATTCTGAAAAAAACTGCTTTGGGTCAATCAAAAAACTTTTGTTCAGAGTTTGACTTTTTAAAATGTTTATATGATAATACAATTTTTTTTTAAATTGGGAAAAAAAAAAGTCATTTTGAACCAGAAAATCAAAATGTTCCATTCCAGTTTCTAAAAGAAATTTAATTGAAGTAGACATAAAAAACATGTTAGCAGAAAATTTCCACCCAGCCCTAATAACTTCATGTTTAGAAATACCATTCATGTTAATAAATTCATGTCGACAGCTAACACTCTGCCATTTAATTGCTGCCTTTTGCTGCTTTGTTTGACTTGATTTACTTGGTAGATGGGTTAACATTACCTACACACTTTTTCTATGAATTAGCTCATGATGTGCCTTTTCTCAAGTGCCAGATACATTATTTAAGAAACAAATGGCCAATACAAACACTTAACTTTATTTTTAAACTCAACATTTTGGTAGCAGCTTTGTAAACCAGTAAAGGAAACGTTTTGTTTTAAGATCTTAACTTAAATCTTTGTGAAGCATTTTATCAATTGATAATCTCATACTGCAAGTGAATCTGAGATGTATTGTGTAAAAGTAATGGCCAACGACATTGGTTTCTAAAGGTAGGCTCCTAAATCTATATTTAGGCATCTAAATAAGTGGCCTCATTTTCAGAGGTGCTCACCAATCCACAACTCCTACTGTCTTTAGAAACCCAAACATTCAAATGTTGGCCATTTTACAGAACTCACCCATAAAGAGATTGTTGGGAGGGGAAGGAAGGACTGAATTTGTTTGATGTGAACACAGTGTACATTGTAAAGGAATGGATTTGCATGGGGTTTGGAGTCAAGGTACATTAGCCAAGCAGTCAGGGGTGACTGTATCAGCACACTTTGCAGCTTAATAAGGAGTGGCAGGACCGTTTTAACAAAATATGCCGTGGTAGCCTTGCCTGAGTAGCCCAAAGGCTGGCTGCCCTCTCACAAACCACCTCAATAAAAAGGATAATTTATTAGTATTTTCCCTGAAATAAAGGAAACACACTGAGTTCTCCTTTAAAGCCCTGTAAATAAGATACCTTTAATCAGACTGGTTTACAAATTAAGATTACAAGCTTTCAATCCCCTGAGGAGCAGAAATAATCAGGATGATGACATATGATTAGAGAAAGGCCACTCTATGCCAAGAATTTTAATCTACAAGCAATTATTTAAAGACAGCAGAAGGCAGCTGTATAAGCTGAAAGAGATGAGATGATTATTAGAGGAATAACGGTAGAACAGGGAACTACTTCTACAAAGGGAATCGCAATGTTGATTTATAGGTTTGACACACAAATAATGAATGAATGCAGGCTGGTGAAATAAGAATTCAAGATTGTGTTTTTGAAATTTTATTTTCAAGGAAGCACAAGCTACAACAGGCCCATATCATGCTACAAATACAGAAGTGTGGGTTATTATAAGAAATTAAGTGATCAAGCAAGAATTCAGGCCACCATGCTGGTCAAAGTCCTGACCTGCTTATCTGAATGGGGTGTTGATCTATAACCTTGAAAAGGCCATCATGCCATATAATATATCACTTGTGGCTAAATGCCTCTGAAAGTCCAGGCACAAGAGCGAGATATCAGGCCTTAAAGAGTGATTATGTGGTCCAAATATTCCATTTACAAAGGGTCAGTAATGAACAGGAACGTGAATGAAATCCACAGCCTTGATGAACATCCCCCCTACTCTACCCAGCAAACCCAAATGCCTCCCCGCCCCCCAGTCCCAGGATTCCAAGTTTTGGCATCACCCGAACCACTGCCCCTCAAATAATGAGAGAGAAAGACAAGATGGAAAAAGGTAAATAGTCCCTCAGCTTGCTAAAGAGATATGGCAGGCCTAGTAAGTAACATGGCTGGAACCTTTCAGAACTCATTAGCACTCTTCCCTATGAAATGACTTGAGATTCTATTGTTCTTCTCCAGAGCTGTCTGTCTCTTCCTCAGCACTCTTGTCCCTGCTCTTGCGAAAAGCAAGAGAAGCAGCCAGTAATTAAAGCTGGGACTTTCACATAGCAATACAGAGTCCATTCAGTAATCTATTGGGCTAGGTATGTGCCGCTAGCTTTAACTTACTGTGCTGGGCATAGCTATTATGATACACATGCTTCTGTAGGTAAGATCAAACAGGGTACTGTGACTATGTGACGAGAGAAGAGCTGCAGATTTAGAGTTTGGTCATGAACAGTGCAGGTTTGGGGTGTTGCCATATACAAGCATAAAATAAAAAGTGGTGAGCATGAGAGGGAAGGCACTGGAACCTAATAATGTGTCAATGAGAGTGCTGCTGTGCAACTGCCAAGTTACCCTGGGGTATCAGGAAGAGAGGCTTAAGAAAGGAACACTTAGCTAAGCCCTCAACAGCATGATGGGGACACTGCTTCAAGCCATATCTCCTGAGACATGGCCTTTGTCCTCACCTACTTTCGACCCTGAACAACTAGGAAAAAGGATGCACTGGTGTAAGTGGAGCTTGAGATGTATCACCATACCTAGCCTAAACCTGAAATCCTTGCCCCACACATAGCTTACTCCTGCCCATAGTCCATTTGCCTTCCAGAGGACAATCTGCAGGACAGGAGTAAGATAACACACAGGACTAGAAGCTTAAAAGAATGGGCCTGGAAGGTGAAATCCACCCTTGTGCAGAGGGCCAGAACAAGGCCTACACACCTCTTTAAGTCACACTAAAACATGATTTTGAAGACTTAGGTGGGACTAAGCAGGGTCTGTGCTGGCCCTCTGAATCTCACCCTCTGTGTATAGACCTACTCCTAGTTCATGCCCTTACTTGTCTCTGTGTATAAATTTCATTTGCATTGGAGTGCAATAACTTTGAGAACCCTGCTGCACCCCCTGCAATGGCTGACAGGGTCAAGGCCTTAATATCCACGCCTTTCAGTATACCTTTGTATTTGCTAATATATCTCAGCTCATTTTCAGCTAGAAATCAGCAGCCTTCTTTTCTCTTTTTGGATACATGTATAGTGGATGATATGAAAGCACCCAGGGTTTTGTCAGATGCCATTTTCTCAGGACTTGAAGTCCCAATTACAACTATTATCATGGTGGGGATTGTGAATTGTTTTACACTTACACTGGAATAAAAGGAAAAAAAAGTTTTGTTAAACTTGAAAGCAACATCATCATCTGCTGCCTCTAGACATCTAACTGGAGGACTCTTGTTTTGTATTTAAAGCAACCAATAGAAATCAGATGACTGGCACAGCACTAGCATAACACATTGACCTCTGCATGCCCTATATCAATGTTTCTACTTCTAAAGCTTTCTTATGCTGCATAATAGTGCAGTATTGTACTCTTTAGTGTCTTAGAAATTTGCTGCAAATCAAGTGAGCAATCCTGTGAAATGCATCCCTTTCTCAAGGCAAAATTTAAACAACATGAGACAGCCACATGCATATTTCTCTCAACTTCCGCTGTACTTCCCCGCCCTCCCCCCCAAGTCATGATATGTCAGTTACAAGGCTATGGACTGTGCAGTTACATGCTCGCTTTTAGTTTGTATATTGAACAAATTCAAACACCACAGATTCTTAGTATGCGGATTAGGATTTTATGGTAGCTACAGGCATGATTTTTGCTTATGTAAGTTACCTCATATTTCTGCCAAGAAAGTGGCATGTTTTTTCTCTTTTTGGTTTAGTTTTGGCTACCATGTCTGGGTGTGCGGTACATTTTGTTGTAGATACTATATCTGTTTTCCTTTCCTGTTTATGTGTTGATAATATCTTAAGGGGCCAAAACAATCAGAGCTTACTTAAATTAAGATACTGTCTTAATTTACTTATGAATATATGTTTAATACCAGCAATAATCTCAGTTCACAAATTTTATTGTAAATTACGATGAATGTGGTCAAATGTAGTCTCCCAGCTAAATGGTATGTTTAATGGGATGTTTTAATAACTGACCCTTTTCTAACATGGCTAGTCTTACAGAATCACAGAAGTTAGAAACAGAAAAGAGGGAAGATCCAGCCCATCTCTCAGCCCCTGCAGGACCATTCTGCTATGTTCAGGTATGTTACCTAGGACTTTCTTCAGTATAGTTTTAAAAGTTTTGAGCAATGGGGCTTCTACTCCTTCTGTAAGGAGGCTATTCCACAGCCAAATACATCTCAACACAAAGAAGTTTTTCCTGATATACAGCCTACATTTTTGCTTCCTAAATTCCATCCCATTATTCCTTGTCCTACTTGTAGACTTTCTGGTCATATAGCATCCAGATCGGAGTGCAATATTCCAGTGCAGTCACACCAGAGACAGTGGTGTTGGAACAAATTGTATAGTGGGGGTGCTGAAAGACATTGAACAAAACTGTAATCCCTATATGATGGAAACCATTTCAAGCCAGGAGGTAATGTCACACCCCCAGCACCGCTAGTTCCAGCACCCCGACCAAAGGGACAACTGCTTCTGCAATATGATACCATTTTGTATGCAGCCTAAACCGTTACTGGACTTTTTTGTATCCATATTGTTTAGCAAACTCATGTTGAATTGTCTGTCCACTGTCATCCCTGGAGGTCTTTCAGCATCGTTGTGTCCTGGGTTTCTCCCTCACACTGAAACATCAATCATGTACTCAATGGATCTTTCCCTAGGTAGGGTGACCAGACAGCAAATGTGAAAAATCAGGACAGGGAGTGGGGAGTAATAAGAGCCTATATAAAAAAAAAAAGACCCAAAAATCGGGACTGTCCCTATAAAATCAGGACATCTGGTCACCCTATCCCTAGGTGACATGATTCCAGGATGAAACTCATTTTATTTTCTTCCCATATTTCTCTCCTTTATGTGTTATGTCATTGTCATGACTGGAATTCACCTTCTCCCAACATATTATTTGCTAATCTAAACGAGCTGTTCGCTCTCTCTGCCAGATTAGTATTGAAGACATTAAAGAAACAGCTTTTAAGACTGACCCTTGTGTTACTCCACTGGGCAGCCTCTGTCCCACAGCTCGATACAGCTCCATTTATCGCTATCCTGTGTTTACAATCTGTTAGCCAATTTTCAGCGCCCATGACCTTGACTCTATCTGAGCCCATTGAAATGAATTTTTCATGTAAGATTTCATGAGGTGCTTTCAAATGTATTGCTCAAATCCCCAAATATTCTATCCACCGTATCACTTTCATCCCTAAATATTGTAATTCTATTAAAAAAAAAACAACAACAACAGTTTGGCCTGGTAAGACTTGGAGCATGATCCTGCAGCCTTTACTCATAAATAACCCAAACTAACATTGGCCCTGATCAGCAAGGTATTTAAGCATTCAACGAACTTTAAAAACGTGACTGGTCCTATTGATTTCAAGAAAGAAATAATACAGGCAGAATATATTACAAGAAGAAGCAATAGGCTCTTGGAAGTCAGCAATTACCAGTGTGTGTATATAAAGTTATTTTCCTAACCCAGCTCTACTTACAGAACATGTGAAATGATTTAGAGTAGATCAAATACTTAACATGGTAAAAAGAAACAAAAAATTCCTCATTCTATTGGACCAGTGGTCTAACTAATCTTAAAAAGAAAGAAGAAGTCTGTGTAGGACAGATATAAAATTGTGTCTAAAACTAGAGAATGGTCTTTTTGAGGAGCAATACCTTAGGCATTTAATGTACTTTTAGCTTCCTTTAATGTCTCTTAGCAGTTGAAAACAAGAAAGAGAGCCACCATCATATGAAAAGCCAGCTCTTCACAGGTTACCATTGGTCCATAAACCATAGATTAAGAACCTGTGCTCCAAATAAAAGTTCTCTCTCTAATTCCCCATGCATTTTGGAGTATACATTAGAATCCAAGTATCAGAGGGGTAGCCATGTTAGTCTGTATCCACAAAAATGAGGTGTCCACTGGCACCTTAAAGACTATCAGATTTATTTGGGCATAAGCTTCAGAAGTGGGTTTTTTAGGTTTAGGGTTTTTTAGATTTAGACTAAATCTGTGAATCTTTAAGGTGCCACCGGACTCCTATTAGAATCTAAGTAACGCCTAACTGTTTCTTTTGTAGATATATGTTTCTAGAGAAGATCAAACCTTAAATTCACACTAATGTAAAAATGAGCCCTCTTCAGAAAAAGCATAAAAGTGTGTGTGTGTGTATATATATATATTATATATTCTGTTCTCTCCTCTGGGAAACTTGGTGAAAGTGGGAGATGAAAGGGACATGTTAAGTAGAAACAGATATCTGATAATTCTCACAAGGTCTGGTTTGTGTCCAGTATTTTCCATTAAGAAATTTGGAAGTAGCTAGCAGCCTTGAATGGTGCATACATTGATAGTATATCAGTTTTCATGAGCCCTTCAAGACCTTTTGGGCAATTCTTAGGCCCTTAGAGCTTCCTTCTTCTCTCAGCTGTAAACACTGTTCTCAAAGCAGTATTACATAAATACATTATTATTCATAACACCACGTTCAAATAGACTTACAAATATTAAGGGATTAATCCTCACAATACTCATTCAATGTAGGTATTAGTAAGTAGTAGGTGCCTCCATGGTAGAGTCTCCACTGACCTGGGAAAGGGCGTCCAGGGTTTAATTATTATGTCTTTTGTGATATTATATATTAGGGTTACAGGGGAATCTATATGGCACATAAACTACTACTGTTTCAATAGGCATTGGTTATGGATAGAGATGGTTAGGAATTTTCTGTTTAAATGTTTTTCTGTTGGAAAATGCAATTTCTACAAAAATCAAGGTTTTCCATGGAAAAAAAAAGTTTACATTTTGCCAAAATTTTTTGACTTTCCATCAGGAAAATTAAATACAATATTTTATTCCAGGTTGGATCAATCGATATTGAATTATTTCAATTCTTTGACCTGAATTCAAATGTTTGATTTCGGGTCAGTTCAACATTAATCTGTATTCAAGTGAGTTGCTGAGGGTAGAGGGATAGCTCAGTGGTTTGAGCATTGGCCTCCTAAACCCAGTGTTGTGAGTTCAATCCTTGAGGGGGCCACTTAGGGATCTAGGGAAAAAATCAGTACTTGGTCCTGCTAGTGAAGGCAGGTGGCTAGACTCAATGAACTTTCAGGATCCCTTCCAGTTCTAGGAGATAGGTATATCTCCATATATTTTTATATTTCCTACAATGCCTCATGGAAATTGTAATTTGTGTGCCTCTTGGCTTCACACTCCCTTATGGGTAGACTTGGCAGAATTCAATTTTCATTTTTTAAAATAATTGCAACAGATAATATGGGTGCTTATTTTTATCATTTTTATTTTTTTAATCAATTTACATTTTCACAGTTACACAAAATTATGGATTTTAAATGTTTTTTTAGTGATTTAAGTTTTCACAGTTCAGGAATCATTTGGGGTGTCACAATTATTTAATGACAGTAGACATTGAGATTCAAAAAGTAAAGCTTCATAACTGCTTAAATATAAATTGTCAACATCACATGTCAAAATATACAAAATAAATATCCTTAAATCAACAACTCATACCTGTTTTTACTATTCATTTGCTAGACCATTTCTATCAAGACTAATTCAAAAGTCTAAATCACGGGATTGTGTTTCTAAGAAGTTCTCAGGAAGCAGTTTTCTTTGCCTAGTTTTAAATTTTGATTATTAGCGATGGAAAAGTGGGTAGGTCCAGTTATGGAGTGACTGGAGCCAAAGCAGCAAAGAGATGTGCTGATTCATTGCTTGCCCTGGACAACCTTCACCAGTGGTGCTCCTATGGAGAGCATGTTCTGAGTGCTCTACATCTGCATATATGTAAATAGTTAATACATACGCTGCCAATAGATGGTGCCTATTAATATGTAACATAGTTCCTGGGTTTTGTAGGAACTATGAAATTTGTTGTACACTGAAAATGGCTTCCTCTGTGTAGCTCTTAACAGAGCATAAAGAACAGCAGCAGGAGATGAGAGCCATTGCTAGAACAGTGCCTTGAGATCTGGCTCTTCTAGATGAAAGATTCTTCCTAAACATATGATGCTATTGTAAAAAGGACTTAAAGTTAAACTTTTTGAAGCCACACTCTTTTTGACCATCTTGAATTGAGTTCTGATTGAAGGCCCAAAAATAGTTCGGTTGGAAATGGCGTCATGCAGTACAAATTGTGTACGTTTTTATAGATCATTGAAGGAATGTGAGGTGTTAATAAAGAGAGCAGTACTGTACATTTTAACCGGGATAGTGTCTCACTAATTCACAGAAGTCAGAACTTTTGCAGAGCACCACTCATCTTACAAAATTTTTCTGTAACCTTCTCCTGAGTCCTGGCCCAGCTTGTGATGTTCTGATTACAGTAATTATTCTGTCTTGTTACTCATATGTTGCATAAGATGTGTTTAAAGCATCTATCAACAGAACAATTATGTCTGTGGAGCTTAAGGCACACTTCTTTGGCTGGTGTGGTTTCTATGGGGTGATTTATTTTACAGTTAGTGCTTAAGGAGTTCACACATTTTGTAAGTTTTTTAAAAAATATTACATAGAATTGCCAGCACCTCAAGCAGCATCTAAGGCCAAAACAAAAATACGGAAGAGAATACCATTGTCCTGAATACCATTATTTAATTAGGTAATGACAACATGCTGACTGTGTGGTGGTTTACATCACTTGACCTTTATTCTAAAACATCCCCAACTATCATTATAACCCTGTTTCCGTTGCACATGCCCAACATATCTTTAAGCATCTGTATAAATATAAAATCACTCCCCAAACTTTGGAACTAATTTAGATATTTTTTGACAGTTTAGGTTTTCTTCTGCCAAAATACTGACACATGCTCACCACATAAATACAGTTATAATGCGCTGGTCATGATTTTAACTTACCACATACAATTTGATAACATTTTCATTTTCCATATTTTTAGAATGGGTTGAGAATACTTTGATTACTTCTCTCTCTTTGGAGGTTTGTTTTGTATAAATCCCTGAAAGTTTGGATGCTTATCTGAACTGGATGCATATTAACTTCCTGTCTTAAACTTTTAGGTAGTTTCTGTGCCCTGATAAAACAGCCACCACATTCCTCCCTAGAAACAGTTAATTAATCCCTGTACCTAGTTTGTATAACAGTTTGTGAAGCACTTTAGGATTCTCCAAGATGAAACACACTATGTAATTAGAACTAGTTGGAAAAATTTTAATGAAACTTCCCTTCTATGGGAAAAGGTCAGTTTTGACTAAATTTCCTCTTTTTGAAAAACAAATTGAAAAGTATTTAGAAGTTGTTGAAAGTGACAGGTTTCAACAGTTTCAAAACAAAACTTTCCAGTTTCCTGCTTCAAAATTACTTTTCATTTCAAAAATTAAGCTAATTATAGTGAAAATTTAAAAAGGTGAAAAATCAAAATGAAATGGTTCGATTGACCTGAACCAAGTGGTTTGTTTTGTTTGTTTACAGATTTTCAGTATAGGCAAATTTTCCAAATTGCTTCCCCGCCCCCCAATTTGGGACAGGAACATTTTTCCAAATCTCAAATGTTTTCCTGGGATGGGGGAAAAAAATCCAATTTCCTGCCTTGTTCTGTATATATTTTAATCAATCTAAAACTTTAAGGCTTCTTCCCTATTTTTAATCCTATCCCTATATTGTCCCACCCAGTCAAACTATATCCTTCTTTAAATGTAATCCAATTTTTTCTGACCCCGCCCCTCTTCTTAACATCTTAACTATTGACATTCAATACCAATTAATTTTCCCTTGCCCCAAAGAGGCTATTGAATCACTCACAGCTGGCCCTATGTCCATCTCACTTCCTTCCCCCAGTATGCCTCCTACCTTCAATGAGATCAGTTTGAGTTGGAAGTGGGGAAATTAGGTTAAATTTGGAGCTAGTTCTTAGGCAGTTTACATCCTGTCTTCACTGATCAACTCAGGTGCAGCATTGTCTCTAGACTCTTCCTCAACAAGAATGGATGGCCAAACACAACATATTTCTTCTAAGGTGAAGGGAGGAAAGGGGTCTAAAAAGGCTTCAAGAGGGCTTCAAATGAAGGTTCTTAAGGTCTCTCAGAGGGCATTAGATAGGAACTTGAAGCTCTAGGTTTCAAAAAGGTTGGAAATTTCAAATGCAAACTTCTAAAGGAGCAGCCCAAGGCATCAAAGAGGCTTCCAAAGAGGTGCCTAGTCAAAAGAAATAAATGCAGGATTCTTTAAACAGAAAATCTTATCCACGGGGTGGAGTTAAACAGGCAATCATAAAAGGAAGCAGTACCGCATATTCTTACTGTCTGAAAGCAATGGTAGATGCATAACAGAGGATTCAGACTTCTGAAATTAGAGAAATCTCCGATCTCTTTTTAAAAATGTTATTTGAAAGAAAATGGATTTCAGCCTGTCACGGTGCATGAAACACTCTTTTAAAGATGTTACCGATACTATTTTATTGGGCTGGTTTGAAGTAAAGGCTAGAACTGTCTGAACTTACATACTGCAGAGAGCTGAAGGCTGTCAGTCCTGGGAGTAGTGAATGAAGGGGCTGTAACCAAACAATCCCCTTCAAACATTTACAGGCACCCTGGCATGCTCCCAAGTTTATTTTTCATAAAATTTTATAAGAAAGTAGGGCTCTCTTTCCATCATTGGTTCTGGTTCTGTCCCATTTGCTGGCATTACATAGCTCAGCCTTTAAATATGCTGCCTTAAAACTGTATTATGATTTTCATTTTCGCCTTCTTTCTATGAGAGATATGCAGTGAATTTCCTGCTGAAACCCTCATGACAGGATGATTAGACAGGCATTGTACTGTATAAGAATTTCTGAAATTAAAAACATAGCAAAACAAAAGTCCTTTTCTGCTTTTCTTTAGTCATTAAAAACTTACATGAAAACTAGAGCTGTTTAAAAAACAACTGCAGACATAGTTCTGTAAAAATAGTTCCTCAAAATTGTCTAAAATATTTCAATTGATTCTAGTTATACAAAAGAGTAGACTGGTCCGAAATCCCAAGTGTCTCCCCCCGCATGCACAGACTTTGGATTTGAATGCTGATGTGAATTTTGCAGCTTTGAGCTCCCTGTGTAATGGCCTCTATCTGAGGCCCTAATCATAATCTACAAGATTGGGAAAGTTTGAATTTGGATCGGAATCCAGATTCAAATATGCATCTTGGTCCCTCCTCAGAGAGGGTATCATTTAAAGAAAGCAGGACGATGAACAGAGTTGTAGTGCTTTGCCAGAGTAGTTAGAGAAATGTCAGGCAACAAGATTGCTTGTTTTATTAAATTGCATAGTCTTGTATCTAAAAAAAAGGTCCTGCACCTTATAACGTTGATATAAATACAACGTAAAGCAATTTGGAATTCTTGACTAGCAGAGCAGTGTAAAGGGGCCTTAGCATAAATGAGAATCAAACCCTTTGTGTCCAGACACAGCTACACAATGCAGCCTACAGTATTTTAATTGTCTGTATGTGACTGTAGTTTCCCTTACAGCACCTTATGATATTTGATGCATTTCCGAGATTGAATTGGGGCTAAACTGTGATAGGTCAAGATTCTTCAACAGAATTGCACCAAAGTATTACACCAGCAGAGAATTCAGTACATAATGTGCTGTTTCTGCCATCCAACTATTTTTCCCAGTCCCTCCCCTTTTCAGACGGAGCTGGTGAGAAGTTTGAATGATGTTGGTGTACATGTTTATTTCATAGCCAAACATTTGTGCCTTTGCTCCAGCACAAATGTGAAACATAGGTCTACTCTGAAGCCCAAATGCTAGGTAATCATTAGTACGTGTAGTCATCCCTTGAAATGAATACTGTGGTGCACATTCAGGTATTATTTTCAGTAATGCATACTGTAATATCTTAAACTGATCTCCTACATGTGCCCAGTCAGGACTTTGGAACAACCAAACAGTACATAAAGAATCAAACCAAAGATTTACATGAGAAACCATGCATGCTAGGACAGGATACTTTAGAGCACGAACTTGTTTGCTTTTTTCTTTAATAGTGAGCCTTATTTGCATACATTAGAAATTGGCAGGAACACAGGATGGATATATATCAAACAAATAGCTTTTGGCTCAAATGAAGTTCATTCACTGGCAAAAAAGAAGATAAATTCTCGGGCTTTTAAATAAATACATAAATAAAAACAGAACAAATCAATAGGAACCAGGTGGGGAAAATGGCAAATTCAAGCCTAGCATTAAAGCAATTGCTGTTGAAAAATAAAATAAATAAATGAATAAAAATCTACAGTGACAAAAGTCTGCTAGTTCACACTGACAAGGACTCGTTGGTTATGTCAGGCAATAATGTTTGATCTATTTTGTTGACATTCAGCAAGTGGGTCTTTTCTTATCCTAGAAACCCCAGGATAATGGAACTACAAGTTGACATGTACAGGTGTGCAATTTTGTTTGGTAGCTGCTTTTTCAAAAGTACAGCTGTAAATGTAGAAATTAAAAACTTGTGGTTAAGGCTACAAAGCCCCACAATGCCCTTTCCCCCTTCCCTCATTTTTGAATTGGTAGAATAAACATTTAAGTACAGTCTGAACGTATTTCACCTTCTTAGAGATGCATTGTCTTGCAACTCTTCCTCCCGCTGCGTTCAGGGTACACTCTTCGATAAATTAATGATTTTACTAATAGCTCCACGAGTGATGAATATGAAATTGTTTTCAAACTAATGTTTCCTTGCTCGCTGCTGTTCTCTTCCTGTTTCCTTTATATCTGACCTAGTCTCATTTAATGTTCCATCCTGCACTATCCAAAGCAGAATAGGTTTTTGTTTTTTCCAAAAATCAAGAGCAGTTCCAACAGCATACAGATTCCCATGAAAGGGTGTCTGTAGACCTAGTAAATGCCACCACTCACACTGGACAGGTTCAGTGAGGGTAAAAGAAAAGAAAATAGATGAGAGGTGGGGGGGTTGTTTTGGTTTGGTTTAGAGTTTAGCTCAAATCTGATGGGGGAAGAGGCAGGAGAATGTTGCTATAGCTCTCACTCTAGTGAAAATGAACTGACAGTACATTCCATGCAGGAAGCGAATCAACCTGCCTGCACTTTGAACAGAGAACTTTACTTTCCAGAGTAACTTTGTGTTATAGAAAAGTCAGATTATGCAGTTGATGTGAATTCATGGGAAATGGCTTCTGGACTAAAATCATACTTAACTCTCCAGATGAAACTGAAGACCAAACTTTCTGTACCCAGGTGTGTAGAATTTGACTGCAAGTCTGCGTAGATCTTTGACGAACTAGTAGAAATCTTTGGATATCTTCTAACCTATCCTGGGTTCCTAGTATAATGTTTTCCCTGCAAAATATTGAGTTACACCGTGTTGTTTGAAATCTCCCATAGTAAAGCAATAGTTATGAAAACATCCCACTGGGCAGAAATTAGTGAGAATACACATTATGTGCCTCTGCTGGATTTGCTGCCATGAATACCTACGGATGCCAATTATTTGTAGCTTTTACAGGAAGCTTCACTGCTCATGCTCATAAATTTCCAAGTATTTTTCCTCTTTAAACCTCAGCCCAGGCTGGATCTTTTGGCGGAAGCTCTTGTGTCTGAACAGAAGATAATATAAGAAGTGGATAAATGGAATATTATCAAAGGAGGTCTGCAAAGTGTATGTCACGGGAAAGTTAAAGATGGCAATGGGTTTTCACAGTAAGACAACACATACACAATAAAATGGCTAAGATTAAAGTAAGGTTCTGATCTAAAACATAAAAAATGTTATCTTCTTCCTCCTCAATAGTTCAACTCCCTGTGCATATTCAGAGTCTTATCTTACTGACTTTAGGGCAGGGGTAGTCAATAGGCGGACTGCGGGACAAATCCAGACTGCCAGACGCTTTTGAATGGACCCCAACATCTTTTTATTGACTTGTAATTTTTTAATTATTATTTTCTCTGGAGTCTGGACCTTGACTATACCTTAACTAAGAAATTTGGACCTTGCCAGAAAATAATTTGACTATCCCTGCTTTAGGGTACGTCTTCACTGCACAGTTAACTCAGGCTGTTACCTGGCTTTTAGTCCAACACCTCTCACCACCCCTCATCTACCATCCACAAAGAAAAAAATCTGACCCAGGTTTGGATGTGTTTTAAGCCTGAGCTATCTTACCCAGTGAAGGGCATCCATTAGAGCCCAGGCTCTGGTTTAACTCAGGTTGGAACACACACACTTTGCAATGAGGATACAGTAAATCACTTGTGTGCTAATAGTCCTCCAATGCCTTCCCACAATTCCTCCCAAAGGACAGACAAGTTTTCCTGCAGCTGAGTAGGACAGAATCCTAGAGTGTCTCAGCACAAAGAACCGTGGGTTATGCACCCAGACACAGTGAGCGCAGAAACAGTGACAACACAGTGTAGAAAGTAACAGAGGGTCCTGTGGCACCTTTGAGACTAACAGAAGTACTGGGAGCATAAGCTTTCGTGGGTAAGAACCTCAGATGCATCTGAAGAAGTGAGGTTCTTACCCACGAAAGCTTATGCTCCCAGTACTTCTGTTAGTCTCAAAGGTGCCACAGGACCCTCTGTTACTTTTTACAGATTCAGACTAACACGGCTACCCCTCTGATACTTAACACAGTGTAGGTTAGGTTTTGCTGTAATATCACAGTTGCCAACTTTCACGCGATAAGTGCCCTGATTTTCACAATAAGCCAAAAAATCAAGCTAATCCCATTTCAAAACAAGGCCAAAACAAGCCAATCCCTAAGAACCCCAACACTCTATGTGACTAGATCCCCCTGGCGTGCAGTCTGGGACTGTGGTGGGCTTGCTGTGCACCCCTGATTCTCTCCCCCAACCTTGCCCCTGCTTGCCGGGAGTCGATCAAAAAAAAAAAAAATTGAGGCAACAAGCCAAAAACTAGCCAATAAGCAACTCTCAAGCCAATTAAGCCAAAAACAAGCCCAATTTCTGTGTTATTTTTGTGGGTTTGGCATGTCTGGTAGGGATGCTCACATGTGGACTAGGCTAATGCAGGTGCTCAGACCCAGGTGAGAGTCACTAGGTTAACTGTGCAATGAAGACATACGTTTAGTACTTTTTTATTGCTTTTTATTCCTTTAAGCCTTGAAGAGCCACCACAACTAAGAGAACGTGGGCTGGATTCTATTCCTCATGCATCATCAACGGACTCATTAACTAAATTCCAAAATTAGTTACACTGGGACAAACTTACTGAAGGCAATGGATCTGCACAGGCGTCACTGAGGACATAATCTGAAGACAGTGAGTTTGCACAAATGTCAGTGAGAGCATAACTGACCATCATAATGTTTGTTACTGCTGGATTAGATGTAAAACCTGCCATTTTCCCCCTTGTAAATAGAGCACAGTTGTCAAGGAACTCATCGAGACACAATAAACATGGAACCCCACCAAAGCCTTTCTGGCAGAGTAAAGCCACACTTTATAAATACATCCCCAATCTAATTTAGCAACACATGCTAATGAACTGTGGGAAAGGAGAATTTCTCCGGTCTGGGCATGCAGTGCTGATGAAAAATGCAAATTATGTTAACAGTAATTTCTTTGTTATGACCAAAACTTTGCATATATCCAGCCCATGAAATTAAAACTCATCTAAGATTTTTAGGTTTCTGCAAGTATTTTTCATGAAAACCAGGTAATAGAACTGGCCTACTCATTACTTTTGTGAGACTATTTTCATTTGCAGATATACTGTAGGCACAGAATCTAATAGAATAGTACAAACTTTTGAGGGTTTGCTCTATTGATTTGTTTCAACAGAAAGTATTGGTATGTGGATGCATATTAAACCCCCCTACTTTGATCCCAAGGCAAGAAGAGAAATGTGGTAAGGAAATAGGATTTAAGATCAACACATGTGGACAATATTATCTCACAGAAAAGATTTCTCTGTTAGGGAGTATAAGGTCTAGACTTGTAAAAAAACATGGTGATTTTGATTCAAAAGGCTTTGGAAGAAATATTTTTTTGTTTAGGTACAGGTGAGTTCACAACCACGGAGCTTTACTTTGAGCTTGGGGTTTGAATGAAAAATGAAACAGCCAAAAAACACCATGTTTCATTTGATTCTATGTAAAAAAATTGGCGAAAAAACTGTTGTGCTCTGCATAGTGATCATCTGAAACCATAAACAAACAGAGATCCCTTCACCAGGACTACCTCCAATGGCCCCTTCTGACAAAAGGCCTCATCCTACACCACAAAAATCAATGAGGAGCGCAGATCATAAAGACAGAAAATAGGGGAGTTGGACAGCTGAACTCTTGGATGGAGTGAGGAGTTGGCCATAAACTGGATTCTTGCTCATCTGAACCTCATCCCCCATTTCATGGGCAGGTTTGGGCACCTCTGAGGATCTTTGGAAAATGAGGGCTGAGTGATGGATTGGTAAAGTCAGTTTCTGGCTTGGTTAAAAACTTAGTATTACTCCCATAGTCCCATTGAAAATCTCCCTTGCTGAAGCTGGAAGATTTTCTTCAGGCAGGCAGAGAAGCCAGACTCTCCAAGTTTCCACTCCTTCATTTCTTATGGACTCAAGTCTTGGTGGTACAGTGTTTATAAAAAAGGTTGTCTGGCTTCCACAGCACAGAAGCAGGAAGCGGGTTTCTGCTGAGCACAGGATAACTAAGGGTAGGGCTACACTTACCCGGTAGTTCGGCGGCGAGCAATCGAACTTCTGGGTTCGACTTATCGCATCTTGTCTGGACGCGATAAGTCGAACCCGGAAGTGCTCGCCGTCAACTGCGGTACTCCAGCTAGACGAGAGGAGTACCGTGGAGTCGATGGGGGAGCCTGCCTGCCGCGTGTGGACCGAGGTAAGTTCGAACTAAGGTACTTCGAACTTCAGCTACGTTATTCACGTAGCTGAAGTTGCGTACCTCAGTTCGAATTGGGGGTTAGTGTAGACCTGGCCTAAGAGGGGCCAGACTCCTGAAAATGTATTCCAGAGAAATACACTAGGCCTGATTCTGATCTTATTTACACTAATGTACATCAGGAGTAGAGTTATAAAATCAAGGCCTGGCTCACCACTCTATTACTCATTTTGCACCAGTCTGGCTCTATTGTAACCACTGAGTTACACTGGTGTAAAACTAGAACAATGCAGTTGTGAATAAGGCCTGTATAAAGCAGAGGAGTATAAAACTGTTGGTGAGGTCATAATCATGACCACTGGTCCTAATTCTTCTGTCTGTTAAACCAGTGTAACTAAGGCATAATTCCACTTCAATAGAGTTACGCCGGTATAAAACAATGCAAGTGAAAGCAGAATCAGACCCAATGTTCTAAGGGGAACCTGTGAACTCTTATTTTATGGTTCTATTCTTTTAAAGCCATTAGAGCTTAGACATGGTTATGGATAAAATCCAGTGAGAGAGAGGCAGATTTCTTTTTAAATAAGAAAAGTAGCATTAGACATAGAATAGATCTCATTTTGCAATACAGATGGGAAACTAAGAAAATAAACATTTGCTGCAGAATTTTTTCTTCTTTTTTTTAGGATGAAAATGTAGTGTGTGGGCCATCCTCTCTTTACTAGGTTGTTCTAAACATACAGACTTTAGAGAGCTTGTGAGCTGAACTCTTGGAAGGAGTGAGGAGCTGAAAACTGGGGCCTTGTTCATCTGAATCTCATCCCCCATTTCATGGACAGGTTTGGGAACCTCTGAGGATCTCTGGCAAATGAGGACTGAGTGAATCACTCAGGAATCACTCCAACAGAGAGATCTATCCCAGCACATTTATTAGCATGGACAGAGGCCCCCTGTCACTGAAAAGAACTGTTAGCAGGCTCCCTCTAGTGAAGACACCTCAGGACTGGGGGATAGGTCCAGAGAGTAGCATGAGCCCCTGTTCAGCCTACACTGCATATAAGAATCAGCAATAGAACAAAGGGACCTCATGCTCAGGTTACTGTCCAGACCTATTCCCCAGACCTGAGTTCAAGTTCTGTTTGGGCTTGCTTGGTCCCTCCAGCAACTGCACAGGCCTTCTACTGGTAGCCTGCACAGTCCCTTCTCAAACAGCATACGTCTACTCCAGGGCATACGTCTACTCCAGGGGTTCTTAAACTTCATTGCACCATGACGCCCTTCTGACAACAAAAAATACTACAGGACCCAGGGCCAGCTCCAGCTTTTTTGCCGCCCCAAGCGGCAAAGCGTGGGGGGAAGAAAAAAAAAAGATAAAGTGCCGCGATTGACGGCACTTCGGCAGCAGCTCTACCGCGCCGCTTCATCCTTCGGTGGTAATTCGGCAATGGGTGCTTCCCTGTGAGAGGGACTGAGGGACCCGCTGCCAAATTGCTGCCCAAGACCCAGACGTGCTGCCCCTTTCCATTGGCTGCCCCAAGCACCTGCTTGGTTCGCTGGTGCCTGGAGCTGGCCCTGACAGGGCCCCAGGTGGGGGGACTGAAGCCTGAGCCCATCCGAGCCCCACCACCCCAGGTGTGGGGGACAAAGGCTGAGCCCCACTGCCCTGGGTGGAGGGAGGGGAGGGAGGGGAAGGAGTCAAAGCCCAAGGGCTTTAGCCTGAGGCAGGGGCCTGTAACCTGAGCCCTGCCACCGAGGGCTGAAGCCCTCAGGCTTTGGCTTTGGCCTCAGGCCCCAGCAAGTCTAAGCCAATCCTGGCGACCCTATTAAAATGGAGTTGCGACTCATGTTGGGGTCCTGACCCACAGTTTGAGAACTGCTGCTCTACTCCAATCAGAGGACAACTGGCAGCAGGAAATAGGGTGGGATTTGTTTATTTTTTTTGGTCAGCTCTTTAGCCAAGCATGGCTCTGGTGAGTGGAGAGGCCACCTTTTCCCATCCAACCAGGACTCGGGAGGCAGGACCAGCCTTCATAGCACTGCTGCTGTTCTATGGAGTAGGGGTTCCATGGTAGGTATACAAATGATCTTTTAACAACTATTGCTAAAATCTCATGCCAGAGAATAGTTGCAATCTAAATAGGAAAGAAAAAAAAAAAAAAATACCTGGGTGTTGACTGGATATTGAAGCCAACAAAACTCAGGATTCTCCAGTGTCTTATACCTGACAGTCATTTATACCTACGTGAAGTGAATTTAACATGTTCCTATTCTGATACAGCTTGTATTATACAGAGGGGTAAAAGGTAGTAGTGAATTAGATCCAAAAGGTCTTTCTTGAAGTTGCTGCTCCCATGCTCCTAACAAGCACATCTCACAGCTAAAACATACACAGCATTTACTTTTGGATTAATATTTAACCCGCTTTAAAGTATGAATGGAAAGATATTTTGATAAATGGAATGGCCCAGTGTACATAATACACTGACAGCTGGAAGTGTAACCATATTGACTGCCCTTGTTTAATAACCTCAGTACAAACTAGATAAGGTTCCTTCCCATCATTTCTGGTTAATAAACGAACAGAGCTGGCCCCTCAAATGCAAGAACGACAATGGACAACACAGTTTCTTGAATCAGCACAGTTTTCAGTGAAAAAGAGCAGATACTTATGCTCAGTCTCTCTCACCTCCCCCATACACATGGGGATGAGTTTTGCATTTATTTCTGAGATTGGCTATTTCCATGGTCACCTATATTTAAATCGATATCTATTACATGTTAAATGAAACATTAAGACACCAACATGTACTGGCAGCCCTATGGGGCTGTGCTAATCTATTGGTATGAAATTTCATGGGGAAAATAGCTTCAAACAAAGATGCAATCATCTCACTGCCCAAACTATTCAAGTTTGCAGAATGTTGGCTTTGACACTGAAGTTTGCAAAGTTCAGAATTTTGATCTTTAACTTTATCTGAATCAAAACAAACATTTTGAGTTATTCATTTTTTTAAAAAATAGGAGAATTTTGGAATGAAACTAAGATTATTTTGCATTCAAAACCATTTCTGTTTTTGAGCTTTAAAGACATCCTAGTGACATTTGAATTACTAATATATAAAAAAAAAATCCTCCAGAAAAACTTTGACATAGAGGAGTTACTGAGAATGTTCCTAATGTTCTGAAGGGAAATAGTGGGAGCTAGTGGATAGAGCATTGGATGGCACACAGGAGACCACTAGCCTGCTAGGTGACATTGGGCAAATCATGAAAATTCCCTGTGCCTCAGTTTCCCAATCCATAAAATGAGAAGAATTACCTCCTTTGTCAAGTGTTTTGAGATCTACAGATGAAAAATGCTACATAAGAAGTAACATTATTTTATTAAACAGTCTAAAACAATGCTTCTACTCATTATTGTAATTGGTACCTAATAATACAGTGATGGGCATTTCAGAAATCTGTAGATAGTAATGTTGTAAGTACAATTGGTTTTCCATCAAATGTTCAGAAAATCCACAAAAGGAAAAGTCCCAAATTAATCATAAATTGGAAAAATGGATCCTGATTCTATAAAAAAAAAAAAAAAAAAAAAAAAAGGAGGAAACATAGCAGCAAAAATACCTAGGAAAATTTCATGGGAATTATTACATTTTGTTCCTGGATTGAGATACCTCTTCTTCAGCTCACAAACCCCAATTCCATAGCAGTTTTCCCAGGAATATTCAGAGTTAAGGTGCTCTGGGACAACATAATTACATCTCCTTTTTATAACTGGAACACAACTCTTCCTTGGCACAGATATCTAAGCACATCTTTTCTATTGAATCAGCAGTTTTCAATGAAAAAGAGCAGGTTTATTATTTGCTGAGAGACAGAAGTTGTCCAAAGCCAGAGAAGATGCGCCATATGGCCAATATTGTAAAAAAAATGTTGTTCTAAAGAGCTGTTCTCTGATATACCAGCTTCAGAACCCTCCTCTGACCACTTCAAAACTCGAAGAGTTACAGTGGGATATGGCTCCTTGATGCAGAGGACACACACTTGCATTTGTTAACTCTACTTCTGGTTATTAACAATTTATTTTATCACCGCGTATGGAGGTGATAAGATTATTGTGGATAATTATCCACGGGGAAAATAAAAATAGTATGTACCTGGTTTCCATCACATCAGAAACTCAAGTTTTGTAATCTATAAGGGACAAGGTGCTGAAATCTTTCAGTCAGCCTGGAGAAGCTAAATGCAATTTCTGAAAATGACCATTTTCATGCATGATGTTTTACAGATCTTTTAGTGCTCCATTACAAAAATTAACGTTGCATGAACAAATGCAGTCCTGGTAAATGGGCAGTGACTGTCCCTTCCACTGTGACCATGGAAGCATATCGACGGATAGTTTAGTCTTTGATGGAAGGCAGCTGCTGAATCCTCTCCCCCTGCACTGACTCACAGGATAATATTACTAGGAAAAATGTAGTCACATTTTCTTGTGACAACACCTGGAGCGGCATATATGCAATATACTGAAAAGAGGCGAGGGAACACTGGAAGTTGTCATTACAGTGTTCAAGTGAATATGAAGTCTTGAAATGCCTGAAGTCGGAGTTTAAAAATAAGTTATAGGAAATTGCATGTATGGCATGATTTAATGCACAAAATATGAGAGGGTAAGGTCGGCTATGACTGTGCAAGCTACTCTATGAGTGGATACCCTGCAGCGTAGACAGAGGTTGGAAATGAATGAATCTCTGCCAGTACACTTGAACCTTCTCTAAACTATGAAAACTAGTATGTTTAGCAAATACATTAGCTAACACAGATGAATTAACATGTTGCTAAAGACCACTTAGCACATATTAGACAAAGATAGTTGGTTTTTTTTAAAGCATGGCTTGGAGATTTGAGTTTAATTAATTCAAGTCACCAACTAGAACTACTGAACTGGCTCCTTCCCCTGCGCTGCCTCCCCTCCCCCCACACACCCAGGAAACCCCTTTTCTAATCAATGGTTAGGTTTTTTGCTTCCGCTATTCACCCCTCCCCCATTACACTATAAGAGGCCTGACCACCTTCTTAACCAGAAGTCTTCGGGGTCTTGTTTCGGAGGGACTATTCATGGGAAGAGAGGAGAGGAGGAGAGGAGAGGAGGGAAGGCTGCTTGTGGGGAAATAGATTCACCAGTTTCCCAGTGCTGTGAGCTTCCCAGCCACACTTGAACTTTTCTGATTTTAGAACTTTTAGATTTGCAAGCACTTTGAATCTCACACCCATGTCTTGGACTAAGTGTAGGGTTACCATATTTAACAAATAAAAAAAAAAAAAAAAAAAAAGAGGACCCTCCACGGGGCCCTGGCTCCGCCCATTTCCCGCCCCAACTCTGCCCCTTCCCCGCCCCAACCCCATCCCTCCTCCCTCCCACTCCCAGCC